>NC_091930.1:36839762-37079762 GCF_041260155.1 Ptychodera flava
AGGAGTAGAAACGTGACGGTCGATTATCCGGCAGCAGTTATAATTTTTTTCTCTGGCGGGGGGGGGATACAAGGATCTCTTCAGTTAATTGGTCCAATCTAAGAAAATGTTGAGACTGCAGGCTACACGAGTGACTGGTCCTTGTATTGTAGATTTTTACATGTATAGATTGTCACGTTGCTCATGTACGGCTGAAATCTTCCTTTCAGCTATATAACTCTGCAGGAGTTTGGCAAGGATAATAGTGTCCAGTAGCATACAACGGTGAACAAAGCGCGCTAAAAGGATACGCGTGAGCGTTGCCATGCCGACGAAGAAGTTCTTCCATAATGGGCTCGTGGCATCTCGGAGGGGCACCCCCGTCGGGATGGAAAACGGATGTTTTTGTATTTCTCTGAATTTCAAGGAAACTTCAGCCATATATATCAATTATGTGCCTCACCGCGATCGCACATACTTATAAGTCGAAGTGTTGATTTGCATTGCTCCAATGCTTGCATTACGTATGCACGTTCGTTCTCCATCCTATCCGTTTGCCCATCCATCCATCTGTCGACTTCACTAAACGGCCACGAGTGGTCACGTCCGAGAAAAACACCCGACCTGGCGAAAGCTGGCTGCCGGTCATGTGTAATGTCAGAAGTATTTTTAGACAGAATGGAATTAATTGGTCCAACATCAGAACTTCCGACGTTCGTACGAAGCCAGCGAGTGTCTACTTTTATGTTATCTATGACGTCAAAGCTGTTTTTAAGTTTTTAATTGAATGTAAAATTGTTAGTGGCAAGACCTTTCCAGAGATTTCATGTTTGGTGTTGGATGTCAGGGAGGCGGCACCCAGCACTTGTAAACAAAGTACAATTTAAGCAGAATCGTAATGCCGGGCGACAGTTGAATTTAGAAATTTAACTCCAAATTAACCCAAAATTTAAATCAAAATAGTCGTTTTAGAAGCCGAGGACTTGGTATTCTCGCATGCTGCTTGGAACGATTGACACCTCGAAAAAATTATTTTCAAAAGGTCGCGGAACCCTGTGTTCTCTGCTCACCATCGTTGTGCCGATTTCACATGTCCAATGCCCTTTTGCCAGTCAGCGGGTGACCCTTGACCCTAGCGCACGTTGAATTAGCTAATTGGCCGGAGAACGAGCGTGGAAAATTTGGCTTTCGGACATTCGACGTTGCAGATTTCACATGCCTTTACATTTTAGGGACGAGAACGGTGCGGGATGTGTACGTGTCGCTTCCCATGCAGTAGAATCAGGGAATGGAATTGCGGTTCGCAAAGTACACGTCTTCACCTGTTCGGGGAAGTGTTTATATCCCATTTGGTGAGAAAACGGCCATGATAACAAAAAAAAACCCCGCATGGCATGTTTATACATTTGATTGATCGTAAATTGTTGACACGAACAGCGGCAGTTCATGGCAGTGCCGAGATTAAATTTAAATTAGTGATGATACACTCATACAGAAGGACACTAAGGTTAAGAAGAATGAAATATATTGATCCAATGAATCGACGCTTCGGATTTTTTTAAAGTGCAGAAATCTGTACTTCCGTATTTAACTTTTGTGGCACGTTTTTGTGTCTGTTATTTTAGGTTTTTTTTTATTTTCTCCGGAAGCATGTGAAAATGCTCGGACTTTGTTCTGTCAACAGTACCTGTACATGTAATGCCTTTATTGAATATATTGTGGACAGTTTTGTAAATCAGTAACAATTCATGGCAGATTTTGAAAGAAATCACCCGCCGCCACTGTAGCTTTGCCAAAAAAGCCCTGGATAACATGTTGTTGTCTTTGGCCTAACGACCTTGTCTTCACCAAATTATCTAATACCCACAAACTGCAATATGAAATGCACATATAAAATATGTATGTATGTATGTATGTATGTATGTATGTATGTATGTATGTATGTATGTATGTATGTATGTATGTATGTATGTATGTATGTATGTATGTATGTATGTATGTATGTATGTATGTATGTATGTATGTATGTATGTATGTATGTATGTATGTATGTATGTATGTATGTATGTATGTATGTATGTATGTATGTATGTATGTATGTATGTATGTATGTATGTATGTATGTATGTATGTATGTATGTATGTATGTATGTATGTATGTATGTATGTATGTATGTATGTATGTATGTATGTATGTATGTATGTATGTATGTATGTATGTATGTATGTATGTACGTATGTATGTACGTACGTACGTACGTACGTACGTACGTATATATATATATATATATATATATATATATATATATATATATATATATATATATATATATAATATATATATATTATATATTATATTGTAAGGGAGATTCTTGGGTATTAAAATTTTGATGAGATCCTCCTTTGTCACCAAGGAACGTCATGTGAACCGCATACAGGCCCCAGAAACATTAAACGTAATCATGCAATAAGTGGCAGGTCGTGTTTGTTTGAAAACACATCATTTTCCCAACAAAACCTTGAATGCCGTTTAATTTGTCCGCATGAGATCGCGTTCATTCAACGGGCACGGTCTTTCCTGAAGGGAGCCTTTCAAACCGAGTCGGTTGTACACCTTTTCATCTCATGCATAATTCAATATGGCCGCCGAATGACGTCACCAGCCCGATCAAAACAAGTTGTAAACACATCTATATGTGACGTCTCGAGCAGGATTGCCCGCGGCCGGTGCGCGATAGATCTGCTTGTCAAATAAATCAACTCGCGAGATGACTCGGAAATAGTCGAAAGCCGACGCCGCTGTGAAGTAAGGGGAGATGTCTGGATGTCGGGCGAGATATCAGCGAAAGTGACTGTTTTCCTTCACCACTTGACATACGGACGTATATACCCTGCAATAATTCTTTTCGAAAATTCCGTTTCCGGGGCGTCGCACAGCACACTGGTTACGCATCATTCTTGTTAGCGTTAATAAAATGTTGGCAGAGTTCTGGAGACAGCTTAATTATAAAAGTCGTCCTTTGTCTTCGTTGTAGAAAGAGAGGCTGCTTTGAAAATTTGCTCTTCTAGTTCATTTGGAAGGAGCGCCCCCATAAATTGGCCTTTCCCCTCTACCCCTTACCAGGAATATCAGCCCCTCGTGACTGAAGGGGGTAAGAATTTTCCCCTCTCGCAAGAAATTTAGCAAGTACTTCCCAGCTTGAAAACATATTTTCCATGCATTATTCCGTAATTAACCCTTCCACTTATCCATGCATCCGTGTCCACCGCCCCATCCATAGATAGATAGATAGATAGATAGATTGATGGATGGATGGATGGATGGATGGATGGATGGATGGATGGATGGATGGATGGATGGATGGATGGATGGATGGATGGATGGATGGATGGATGGATGGATGGATGGATGGATGGATGGATGGATGGATGGATGGATGGATGGATGGATGGATGGATGGATAGATAGATAGATAGATAGATAGATAGATGGATAGACAGGTTTAAATGTGTGTGTGTGTGTGTGTGTGAGAGAGAGAGAGAGAGAGAGAGAGAGAGAGAGAGAGAGAGAGAGAGAGAGAGAGAGAGAGGGGAGGAGACAGAGACAGATAGTGTGTGTGCCCTGATCTCGGATTATTGGAGCCATAGGTTGTAAATCGTCACCAGAGCGGGGTTAGGGTTAGCAACCTGAATAACGTGCAATGTCAACTGTCACGGTAGCAATGATTGTGTGATTGTCCGTGGATGAAAAATACATGCCGAAAACGAAGAAGAATTCACAACGTCAGAAAAACGTTATACAAAGAAGATTCCGTTTTACATAATGGATGTATTCGCTCAGAAAACGACAGGAATATGATATAGAGGCTAGGGATTTGAGGCCGTTTATTTAATAACCCTTCCCTCAGACGGCAGTCAACCGTTTCACACAAAATGAATCATCAAAAAAGGAGTATTTTTTTGAATTCTTAACTAGAGTTAGATACATTACTGACAAAGTCTTCACAGAATTACTGTGGTTATCAGGCCCAGGTTGCCATGGCATCGCAGACGCAAGAACTATATCGCCTGAGTTGCCCGGGGATGGCAGTGCGCCGTACACGTCACCAAGCAAACTGCGAAGATCTCATTGGACCTTTGTTTCCTCGACAAAGACGCAACCGTCGGAAGAAACAAGGTTCCTGGAAGATGCAGGTTTTCCATATTGTGTGACGGCAATCGTGTTCTTTCCTCTAAGGCCAATATTGCTTTCGGCAGTCTGCATATTGCACGGTGCCTGGACAATACAGGTATGCGTGCACTGCCTGCTCCGCCGTGGACTCGAAGAGACGATAGGGGATTCCGACTCGTACACTTCAATATTAGTCTGGAGCTTTGCTGACTTCTTGAAACCGATGGAAAAAATCAATTTTCACCAAGATTGTTTTAGATGATTGAATATCTGACTAAGGAGTAGACAATAAATCTACGCAATTTTGAAGTGAATGACGTCATAGTTATCAGGAGAGCCGGTATATGTAGGAATGCACAACTCAGAGCCGTTCCATCTTGTACTTTAGGCTAGTATATGCCTCGAAAGTGAAAGACTTATTAGCTTTTGCTGAAACTTTCCCCTATGAAACTATAAACCATTTTCTCACCAAATCAGTAATAAAAAGTAGAGGTCACCCTGGAAAATTTGACCTAACATTTACCGATATTTAAAAAAAATGGCCGCCAGGCCTTGTGTTAACTCTATGAGAAAAAAAATATTTTCGATTTTCGAAAAACTAAGACGGTGGAAATTTTTTTTTCCAAAAGCTTTTAAATGAGCACTCACAAGATGTAGATTAGAAAATAATTGTAGAAATCTGAGAGGTTTATGTTCATTTTAGCTCTGTGATAGCTTATTTGATAAATTCTACGTCGCCACACTGAGAGCAGGGTACGTGCTATTGACGGTGTTAAGATAATGCACATTGTTACAATGGTTACCGGTTATCATTTTCAAATACACGTTTCCATAGTACATTTTTCACAGTTGACTGTTATTTTGGTGGCCTTATCCGAAGAATTTTTTAGATTTATTTGAATAAAATATCTCGTTGCTTGGAACAAAATGTCTCGAAGTTCGTTATACAATCACAAGCCCCCCTCCCCCCAGGGTTAATAACTTTGCCGGGTAATCGTAGTAATTGTCAGCTTGCCATGGCAGAATACCTCCTGTCGAGTAATGAGGGAGAAAAAATCTAGGACACCGTGCACGCCAATAGTTCGGTCATTGACCTCAGACCACACTGTGTAATTACTGTACCTGCATCTACGCTTCAATGACTCCTAGCGCATTCAGCGACAGATAATAGAGGAAGCCGATGGTGACAACAGATGGTGTCAAGCGGGTTTACAGCAAGCGGACAATTTTCTTGGATAATTATTCTCCCATCAGCGAGCAGAGAATTTCATTTGCTGCTGTAGGTGAAGGTTAAAAAATTTGTCCGCAATCGCCCATAGGGCTGCTGTCTTCTCTCGCTTGGTGAAGCGACAGTTGACGCAAGTTTATTGTGGGCATGCGCAGATTTTCGATCTTTCCCTTGAGTAAAAATCGTCGTGTGCGAGACTCTGTTATTCCGACAAATGTGTAAATGTTTGATCGATGTACGCGGTTGTGGCGGTATGACGCCGAGGATACGGAAAAATTCGTAATGGGAAAAGGGACATTCCCAATTAGTGACTTAGTCAGGAATTGGGAATGAGAAAAGCAAAGAACGGGAATGCTTTGCAAGTCCTAACGGGAGCGCAGTTGCAAAAAGCCTTCACTTTCACCTACAAATATACTTTCTTAAGGTAGTATGCGCCTCAAAAGTGAAAGACTTCAACTTTTGCTCAAAGTTTTCTTAGGGAATCTTTCAACCATTCTCTTTCAAAATCAATAATAAAAATCGGGGGTCACCGTGCAAATATTGGTACTAGAGAAACAAATAACCATAGATTTATCGATAGTTAGCCTAAAATTCAAAATTGCCGCCACCCCTGTGTTAACTATGATGGAGAAAATGAAGATTTCGAATTTCGAAAACCTAAGACGGTGAAAGTTTTTCTTTCTCCAAGAGCTTTAAAATGAGCCCCCACAAGTGGTAGATCAGAAAAGAATTGTAAAAGTTTGAGAGGCCGAATATCTGTCCCCGAGGTGCGTTCTACTTTAAATATCTTGGAATAATACATTCAGATGTCAGACTACCGACCTGACTTGTATTTACCGTGTCACATTTATTATTTTAATAGAAGAGTTAAAACCCGGTCTTGAGGCCAGCGTGAATTTCTCGATGCTTCTCTCCAACGTCGCCGGACTTCGGAAGTCGACGCAATATTTTATTACTTGATGTTCCCTTCGTTTCTCGAGAGAGAAACTTAGTTACGGTGTCTTAGGATAACTCCGGCCCTAAATCCTGACGAATGTACCCAGTATTAGTCGTGCATTATCGTGCGTAAAACAAAATTATATTTATATCCCCTGATATGTTCACTGATGAAATCTTCAAGGATGACGAGAAATAATTTCTATATTAAATATTGGATAAACATGAACTTTCCAGCATGTTATTGCTGGCGATTGCTGAAATGTTAATTAGAAGGCATTGAACTTCAATAAGCCAGTCAACGTTTTGCACAATAGCAAGCTGGTCGACAAGACAAGTATTTTCACGTTTTGGGAGAAAGGACGAAGAAAAAACTGTCGTTGGCATACGAAACAAAACAACCGGACAATTTGTCGAGACGGTATGACACTATATGAGTTGGTTGTAAAGCGCTGATATGCGCGCACATTATCGGTGAGGTTTCGCTGCGCTCTTTCGCGTTGAGGCAGTACGCCCTCGAAACTGAGAGACTGGCACTTTTGCTCAAGTTTCCTTCAAGAACAAATCGGAGGTCAGCGTGCAAATTTCGGCAGCACCGAAACAAATTACCCAAGTTGATATACACTTGAAATTCAAAATGGCCGCCACTGCACCGTGGTTTGAACTCTAGTGGGAAAAATAAATAAATTTCTGATTTTCACAAAAAAATAAGACGGCCAAAGTTTATTCACGCAAGAGCTTCAAAATGGGCTCACACAAGCGGTAGACCGAAATTGCAAATTATTTGGATTCAAAATACCAACCCCGGAGGCGCTTTTACCTTAACGGAAGTTTTTTCTCGTGTAGTGACAAATAATTATAATAGCAGTATATAGTCGCTGACGTTTGGTGTTCACTGAACCGAAATTCCCCGGTGACTGTCCTACCGCAAGGCTTTGTGACAACACTTGCGGTCAAGTATCCACAACATGGACGAGGTGCAAAGTTTAATTGCTGAGAAAACCCATTTATCACATAAAAAGGGCATGTGAGCGCGTCCGTGTTTGTCCTCCAATTATGTAGAATACACGCTCAGGCGAATTACAGCAAGTGCAGTAACAGACAAAGTCAACACCAACTGGCCTTCATTGGACACTCATGAATGGCGTTGTCCTTGTATCTGTTAAAACGAGACGACCTGGGTGTGCACACTACAGGTATAACAAAACAAAAAATCTGTCAACACTAAGCCTAAGAGTCATTGGGTTACAAAAACTCCGGAAGGTGAGACAAGACCGAAGGTTGTCCGCTGTTTGAGCGATGTTTAATCAGTTATAATTTTGCTAAACCTTGACGGTCCCTCCACAAAGGACCATGCTTCGAAAGAGGTGCGAGTCTATGTGTATCGGAAAATGATCCATGGCGCTTCTATCAGACTCAAAGAAACAGCTAAAGCACATTGGTTAGTCATTTTGTTTGACTGGAAGATCCGTCGATTGAGAGCGCTCTCTACGCCCCCCCCCCCCAATCAAGAGGAGGGGGGGGGGGCGTAGGAAGCGTCCTCGAGTGACGGATCTTTCTGTCTATCCTCTTGTAACTCTAAACCAATTGTGACCTCGGAAGCTCCTGTTGTGGGAAATCTCTGAACGCGATCATCAGCGATGGAACGCGTCGCCAGTATTCATTTCATTGACAGTCATCCTTCACTAGAGACAGACAGTTAGACTTGATATTCGGAGACACGTCGGCGGTCGTCAGATACGATAAGAACGAGACGCGTAATCGTGTCGTATAACTTGTACATCTTATCTGGACCGGTCCCGTTGATGCCGAGGACACGATCAGCAGACATACACCCCGTGGTGGGCATAAATCGAAATGCAGCTGAGAGATTTCAATAACTCGCGATGACAGATATTAATTCCCTCATTCGTTATATTGTACCTTCGACCCGAGTCGACATTTAACACAACTCATTATTTTAAAGGTACCACGACGATCATAACCTTATTTAGTGGTCAACGTGCGTCCCACCCAAAGGAGTGCTTTACAGGGCAGTCACTGTGGCCAAAATGTGCGATCCGGGCATCGCTAGCTGGAGGTAACCCTGGAGACTCGTTTTGAGCTCAGCGTAGCTTTCCTGTCAAAACGTCCTGGTATTGAGAGATTACTTACAACCGACCAAAAACCGTTTTACGGTTTTGTTTTTGTTTTCCCGACGAACTAAGGTCTGTGATGACGTCAATGTTAACCCCGCCAGGCACCCTCTCACGTGACACGTAGCCGATTAGTCGAGAGACCTGACAAATGTCCTCTTTGATACCGAGTACAAAGTTTCGCCCCGACCGCAAAGCTGGTATGTTGTTTATTTGCTTTTCGTACCTTTGGACAGGTGAACAGAGAATAGCTGGATTGTGGGAACCAAAACATTCTAAAGTTCACGAAAACCCTGTTAGTGCCCAGTGACGACACAGACAAAGTCCTTTGTCTGTGGTGACGACAACTGTCAGGAACGAAGTATAATGTATAGCGTGTAACAGTCACGTGGCATGTTTAGAGGCGTCGTCTTGTTGGACATGTACGGGGACATATATCTGCCGCTGCAAGTAATTCAACGTCCACGGTGTATTTATCAAATGGGTCACAGAATCAAAGTGGGATTATATTCAAATAGTGTGTGAACGTAAAGTTTGACGTTTAAAGGGACAAAGTCGGCCATTTTTCATGGATTTTATTTGATATGAGATACTATTTATATTGTTTGACATACTGAAAGATACTGAATGAATGGGTGACCATGCATATATTCGACCCCGGGTTTAGACAAATTAAACGTAACCAGTGCGAAAATGAATTATTGGTCATGACCATTAATTCATTTTAGCGATGGTTTCATGTATCGTGTCTAAAGCCGGGGTCGAATATATATCAGTGCATGGTCACCCATTAATTCAGTATCTTTCAACATTTCAAACAATATAAATAGTATCTCATATCAAATAAAATTCATAAAAAATGGCCGACTTTGTCCCTTAAAACCTTTTTGATGCTTCACCGCACCATGGAGGTAGCACGCAGGGCAGTGAACTTTTGTTTCATGTTGGCTGTTTTTTATTAAATATGTGCACGGCCTAGATATTGCTCACATCTTGTGTACAACATGGACCATTCACAATCTTTAGATAGTTGACGAAGACAAGCTCAAGGTCGATTGGAGACCATGCAGTTTCAAGGTCGATTTCTGACGTCGACCGAGTGACATCAGAGGCACTGTCAGTCACATGAGAAAGGAACAAAGAAAGACAAAAAGAATGAACCCGACGCAGTCCAAGCAACGACAGTTAATGGAACCCCTCCCCCCCAAATAATGAACGCGCCACCTGCCCGTGTCATTGTGTCATTGTTTTTACCACAGGGATGGAGGGACTGTGTTTTTACATCACACCCGCACTATGGTTTTGCTTAATAAAAAGTGCAGTTTTAATAGGCTACGGTGCAGGCACAATGGGAAAGAATGTCAGCTTATATATTCATCATGAGTTAACTTTTAAAAGAGATGATATTAGGCAAACGTTTGAAGGGTACCGTATACAGGACAGTTGTCCTTGTGGATAGTTAATCGATCTCAAAAATGAATGGTTATCATAGCGGTGTCTGCTCGTATACATAAACTGTATACGCTCACGAAAGGCGTGGATATTGTCTTTTGTGTGTGTGTGCAGTACACGGCGCGGATTTCAGTGTTTTGCGACGGCAAACAAGCTCATATTTACACCTGTTTGCTCCAGGTTTAAGCGTTCTATTTATACGCAGTGACACACTTCAGACCGTGTTTGGATTGCCGTGTCAATGACGTCATTTGCAGAAAACACACCGCGTCGACCGGGGCAACAGCGCAATGCCACTAAAACCAAGCCGCTATGCTCACTATGCGCGCATGCGACATTGTGTAACGCCATACATGCGCCAGATGCAAAAGAATTTAATTTAGCGTGTGCACAGAACGGATAATACAAACTCTCAAATTAAAGTTATTAATCAAATCGATCTGTAACTTTTCACTATTTTAATATCGCGCTTGTTGATATAGCGACCTCCCCTGCCCTGGAACGTGCGCCTCTTTGGACAATCATGTCCACGCAACGTGGATGTCTCAAAATGTTTGCTGTAGGTATTTAGTACTTGAAATATTTAAAGCGTATCAAAGTTCAAATACCCTGCAATATATATTCGCTGCTCTTCGGCGCCGTGACATCAGCTTGCGGAATGTCATGTGTACACCTACAAGAATGCTTGAAGGCAAAATACCTATAACTTTTGATAATTGTTTTTTTCTTTTTGGTATTTTTGTTTTTAATGCCAACTTCAGTTTCTTGTTCTAACTTGTCCCCATCAAAGCATGTTGAGGTGCACAGCATCCAGTTTGTCAACTCAACCTGCTAAAGTTTAAACTGCATTGTTACTAGTGAGAAGTGAATTCTGGTCTGGACTAGAAATCAAATGTAAAAACAGGCTATGCCTGTTATGTGATATGCACCAGGTTGAAAATGAGTTTCACTTCTGCTTAGTGTGTCCTGTTTACACAGATTTGAAAAAAAACGTTTTCTTTCATGATATTATCATGAAATATTACTCTCAGGAAATTTTATAATCTGATAAATTCTCCACATCATCGTACAATATTGAATCTATCAAAGTATATTTTTACAGTTTCAGACGAAGAGAGAATTTAATGTAAATATACCTTTCAAGAAATACTTACAATGTCGTTTTATTGTCAAACAAGTCTATATGTGAGCCCCAAGTTTGTCTCTGTTTATTTTCCTGTTTTGTAAAAAAAGCCGGTGGCCCATTACTGAATACACCTATGATTATAATATATTAAACGTAAAAAACTAGAGTGTATGCTACCGTATAGAAGCCCTGTGATGAAAGTAAAAAAAAAGTGAAAAAAATTATTAAAATTCATAGCTACCGGCCCAACAAGGTAGATATGAATACAGTTTCTCTGGATTTATGCATGTGCATCTTTACGTCGGAGACAGACAAAATGCCGATTTTAGGAAAATGTAACACAGATCCAGATATTTCTTGCATAAACAATTCACAATTTCAAGTGTGGGGGGGGGGGGGGAGCTTAAAAGCTGTTCACAACCGTGACTGTCCCCGCTAGGATTTGAACAAATTGTCCTTATCGTCTACTGGTGGTCATCCGTATCCCAAAATGGTAAACCCCACTGGCCCCCACCTCATTTCAGATTCTTCTCCAAGTTCTTTCCACTCCATAAGTTCCCCTCTACCCTTCTCCCGACAGATGATATTGCCCTTCCCTTGTAAAGTTCCCAACACAACAGAATCACAATTTTTCCCCTTTTCAGTCGTTTGGTTCTTCAAAAGTTGCCCGTTGAGCAAAAGAGTAACAATTCTCGTCCACCGATGATAAAAAAAGACTCCCGCCGGCACGAGAACTTGAAATATGTTCGCCCACCCGTCAATTTAAAGAAACCATTGATTTGCGAACACAACTTTTTCGCCCACAGTTCTGTTCTCTACCCGTGATGCATTTAGTAATTTGCTATAGACCGGATGCCGTCGTGCGCAGCAGCCAGTTCAGTAATACCTCGCCCGGCTTTTTGTCGTCCGGTAAACCTCCGGCCTTGCGAAACGCTCACTGCTTTGCATATTTGCGGGTCTACCAGCATAAATTTCCCCGTAGGAAGTTCCTGATAGCGAGTGCAGTTTCCCGTTGCTTTGCGTCACGAAACATCTGTGTATGTCTCCAAGATTAGCCAGCTTACGTACTTTCAAATTTAAATATTAATAAAAGTATGTTTATTTGTTAAAAATTACTTTAAAATGGTAAATCGGACAGAACGGGCCGCTTCAGAGGCGCATGATGACGCGTGACCGTTGCAGGCTGATCGATACATGGCGATGTGGCAATGACGTCAGAGTAAAACGCCCTCTAGCGACGAATGGCCTCTAAAGACTTCGGGTGTGCGATGCACTTTCGCGAAACCTTGCATATGTTAGTTTTGAAAAGAAACGATGCCGTTATTTCCTGTCGGCGATACCTATGAAAGACAAATAACACTTTGTAAAAATAGAATGAAAGGTGGCACACGTAGGTAAATTTAGCCGAGCACGTCGAAGCGACGGGATGTAAAATTGATTTATAGAGATATGAATATTATAGAGAAGCACGTGTATCGTTTTGGTCTCAGCGGCCGACCATGCGACCAGTGAGCGCTTCATTTACAACGTAAACCACGTGTAAGCAAACAGTACAAAATATTACTCGCTGTGAGTAAAAAAATAAACAAAGCGATCTAAAACTTATGTTTGAAGTTTGAGCGACGCCAAAAAACGGACACGCCTGACCTGCACATGATCACGATCCCTCCAATCACCATGCGTGCATGCAGCATTAAGCAAAATTAATTCTAAAAAGAATTCTCTCCTTGATATTGTGTGACAGTCAACGTTGCGTGCCACATTTAACCATAGACCTTAAAAACGTTTTTAAGGTCTATGATTTAACATTTTTCAATGTGCCAATTGTACATGCCGTGATTGTGAAAACGACATTTTCGGTTCTGTAAGCCACTGCCGTCAGCCAAGATCTTAGTCGTTGCACTCGTTCGGTTTTTTTTTTTTTTTTTGCGTGGTACGCGCGACGCCACGTGACGACTTCAAACCGCGATGCATGACGTCATAATATTTTTTACTGTGTGCAGAGTGTATTATCTAGCTCGTCGGATTTAGTCAGAAGTTCATCCCTGCAAAATGGTAGGGCAAGGGTCACGATGCTCCTCCCCAAAAGACGAGGTGACGTCAGAGAGATGGGACGTGAGGGTAGCGTGAGCCACCGAGGCGTCTTTCGTGCATGCGTGTGCTCCATCAGGCACGCCACCTTGCAAAGCATCCTAAATTAGGGGGTATGTGCTTGTAAACAAAAGACAGCTCCATTGTCATTTTAAGCGTGCCCCTTTTCCTTCGCAATATTGGACCTTTGTCTTGTAATAATGAAGAGGGATTTTAAATTAGGAAACCACGTGACTATCGTAAAAAAAGAGCAGCTCTGGCGACGAGCTAGATAATATAACTCTTTACACTGACCCGGCGGGGTGGCGTTGAAAACTAGCTGATAACCTGCAAACTAATCTCATATACGTGTGTGTTTTTATTACACAGACCCAACAACGCCCAGTAAAAGATCCACATGATGAAATTTCACACATATTTCCCTGTGTTTTGGTTTGTAATTCGCAAAACAGTTCTACTCCCCAAACCATTTTGAAATGGCTGCGCACAGCGTTCATCTGAACATAACGTGTACATGTGCGTGCAGTGTCAAATACCACAGTTGAATTTGACGCCGGAGTGTAATACGTTTTCGAAAAAAAATATCATTGTATTGTTGTACACAAAAAAATTGTGATAGCGAAACTTGTGTATTATGTTTCAACATACGTCATCCATGGTGCAGAACAACAAGTCTTGCCTTTTAAAAGGCGTAATTCTCATATTTTCTTTCAGTTTTTCTCCAATTAAAGGAATTTGAATTACAGGCAGTGACGAAAGACGGCATCACAAGCATAATACCTTGTATCAGTAAAACACAATATGACGTCAATGATTCGTAACACCCGTAATTTCATTTCAGAGAAATATTTATTAAATATTTCATGAGCACGACTTCGTTAGGCGTTCAGTTTTAAACGGAGAGCATCAACACACTTGTCATTTGTTAGATTTAAATGTCTCCGGGATCCATACAAGCGATTCATCAGAAATTTGCACCGCGGAGGCCTGAAACATTCGCTCGGAATGTCGGTCTCCTGCGCTGATAAGGCGCGTTGAATCTCGCCTCGTGAAGAAATTGACGGCTTAAAGACTCATTACCATTTCCAATCTTATTTTCCCCTCATATTTAAACTGTGTTCCCAACCGATTTCTGAAGAACTCTGTGTGTGGTCATACATTTCACTCGATGGACATGCATGGCAGGTATTTGCGGGTTTGAGTGGCGCCACTTTTCACTTCTACCTTTTGCAATTTTTTTCTTCTTCCCGCCTATTTTATCTGTAGTTTAACAGTTAGACGCCGCGCAAAACGTGCGGTTTCCTTGCTGATTAAATAGACGATGTCAATATCAGGATTTTCAAGTGTAAGTAGATGTAGTGCGGGTAAAATTAATTAAATCGACCGAAAAAATAATCATGAAACCTGTATTGTACACTCTAATAAGGCGTACATCTAAATTGAATTTTATCTCTGATGATGACGTCATAACCTATCTTTGAACAGAGGCTATCTTTACCGCAAAGGGGTGATAGCGCTGATGATGCCGCGTTCTCTGCGCTGAAACACACATTTTTGTATTGTTTTTCTGACCGCAGGAGACGACCTTTTTGGCCTGACATGCCGACATTGCCAAAACTCCCTCGTTCGTTTTGTACATTAAAGGGGCAGTTCTCAATCCCTTGTTCTCGCAAAAAGTCCTTGTTAACATTTGCTATTTACATGGTGTTAGCCCCTTGTTTTTCCATTGAAATATTTATTAAGTTGGTCAGTTTACTTCTTTGATAAAGCTGATAGATGACCCGCCCCTTTAATCTTAGTGGACGAGACGGCGGTTTGGAATCGACGGCAATATGATCCAGGTATTGATAATGATTTTGGAAGGGGTGGGACACGGCTTGAAATACGACATAAGTGGATATGGTGCGACCATTTTGTTATGTTATTAAACGTGACAGTACACGCTCTTCTGGAATATAATAGTTCAACACCAGGTTAACGCTGATTCAATTTATCTTGACGGACATGTTGTCGATTGGTCGCTCAATTCTTTAAAGACGACATTGAGTCGATGCCCTAACAGCGTAAATATTGTAACGCATCAACTTATCGCCGATCAATGCAATCAATCTCCAGTGAAAACAGGGGAAAGCCCGTCGGAATCTGACATTGCAAGCCCTAGAATAAACCTAGTCGAGAAATTATTGAATCAAGTGTACACTAGAGAGCACCTTTTTCAATTTCCTCAATCAGATCCAGCAGTATATTTTTATGTCATCTCAATCTCTAATTATTTAATCCATTTGTATATCTTTATAATCATGAAAAAACAAACGCAAAATCAATAAATTTTAACCGACAATTTTTCAATACAATTTTAATTTTCAAAAACTAAGTCGGTGTGAAAGGTTTATCTACTCCATGGTTTTCAGATTGAGACCCCCTAGCTAGATCAAAAAAGAGGACATTGTAAAAGGTTGAGAGTCCGATTATCTGTCCCCGAATTTCATTCTACTCAGGCCAAGAAATAATTTTTTTCCCGCCCATAGGGTTTCTACTTTTTTAATTTTTAGGCATGATTTGTCCGAATTTCGCTGCTTTTGAACTGACAGGCCACATTTAATTAATAATAAAAAATAGAAAAAAAGTTCCTAACAGACCTACCCTCCTTCCTGAGGGCTCGTAAACAGAAACACACATTTTGTTTTTGTTACGCACCAGGACAGGGCGAACGCCATGATTTTTTTCTCTCAACCGTACAGTTTCTCGATAAACTCGTCTCGAAAATGTCGCCTTCAATGGTATTTAACTGACTTTTCAGAGTCTCGTAGCGTCGAAAATAAAACTAGCATATTCCCTGAGAGTAACCAGAAGCTGGAATTTTGCCTCCCACGCAACGCTGCAATGCCAACTGTAAGCGAGTCTGCTTTCAGCCACGTCACCTACGACAGAAGAATGCATATATGACGTATGACGTTTTCAAATTAAATATCTAAAACGCGAGGTAATAAAATTTTATGTAAAAATGGACATATTAGCGTCAGGGTATATGGGATTTGCCTCGCCTACAGATTATCGTGACCTGCCTTATGTTTATGATGCTACACGTCAGCGCGTATGGTGTAATCGTTAAAATTGAATGAATCGATGGCAATGTGCTAGCAATTTGTCGTCCATGATAGGCCGTTGACGGCAGTTGTTTGAGCTGCCGAGAGTGTGAACACCTTGATCCTGGTCGCGCTACTTTGCGTGTTTGCCGCGATGTTGAGAGCGCACGCGCCGCTGAATGGAGCAAAGGGATGCATGGAAGTCACACGTATACGGAGAGAGGACAAGTACTCTCGATCTCAGCTGACTGCATGTAATGTGCATATGTAATGTTGCTGCAGGGAGAGAAGGTGGGGGCTGGGGTCGGGGGTCGGTACCATGGTGAGCACAAGACTAGTGTTATTTTAAAATTGGTAGTGACTTCTGATTCATGACGTCAGCGGGATCTGAGGGCATTGTGGTATAGAGGCGCTCAGATTAGAGGATGACATCATACGTGAACTTGGTTCGCTGTTCGGCTCACGATAGCGGTAAATTTACTGCATGTGTTTTCTTCGCCGCTATCCCCAATACGAGTCAAAATGACAAAATGGTTTTTTTCCGAACAGATGATCAGCAAGCGGCTTGTGACTCAGAGCCCGCCACTCGTCAGTCTTCCGCCTGTCGTAGTTCCCTTGGGAATGAGTTGCCGTCATGTTTGACACTCATTTAATATGAAAAATAGTTAAACGATAAAAAAAAAAACACTTTCACCTTGCAGAGTCGACAGCACGTCAAGCACTAAGGACATGATGGAACAGCGGCGACAATTGTTAGTTTACAAAGATATTGCTTTCGTGCAAATATCCTACCTGGCGAGTGAATATTGCCAGCACAGTATAACGTGAATATCAACGGCTTTCCGTCCCTAATAATATATGCTGGTTTAAGGTTGTACGCGCCTCGAAAGTGAAAGACTTAAACTTTCGCTCAAACTTTCCGTAATGAAACTTTCAACCATTCTCTCACCAAATCAACATAAAATTCGGAGGTCACCGTGCAAAGATTGGAACTAGCGAAAAAAATTGGTCAACATTTTGCGATATTTGAAATTCAAAATGGCCGCCATTCCTGTGTTAACTCTATGAGTTGGGAGAGGGTGGGGAATTAAATTTTGGATTATCGAAAAAGTAAGTTTAAATTTTTTCTTTCTCCAAGAGCTTTAAAATGAGCCCCCACAAGTTGTAGATCAGAAGAGGATTTTTAGAAATTTGAGAGTCCGACTATCTGTCCCCGAGGCGCGTTCGGTATACCCTAAGATCATCGCGAAATGATGCGCGAGGTCGGCTCTGAATTGGCGACGTTTATTTTATTATGAAAGACAGTGTTTATTGGGCCGGCATGTGCCTTCCTGATGGCGCAAAGTGTCGAAAAGTCACACCACTCTTGAAATGCCACGGCGTTAATCCCGTGCGCCGATGAAACGCATACAAAACATATTGAGTGTCAAAAACGCTTCGTTTCCATGGAAACAGAGACGGCGAACGCGTCCGTTAGTAATACAAACCGTCTAAATTGGCATTTTCAATCTCGGGGTTTGGAAGTCAGCGGCGGCTTTTTCGTCAGTCTGACCTCCATTGACCTCGCTGTGCCTCTCGACCTTTCGGGAATGTCACGTCGTGATTGACTTTGTTTTTCTGTGGAGCACATTTCACCTTGATACACTAAACCGTTAACGCGGAGTGCTCTCTTTGACGCAACCATCGAACTTGGATGTAATGGAGGCAGAATAATATGTGTTCTGCAAGAGTTCCTGCCACAGCCAGGATGTTACAACGAGGCTGGTGCTTTCCTCTCATCTCCGAACGGGGTTTTATTTGCTATTCGCATAACGAGACAGAATGTGTCCAAAATACAGTGCACTGTGTTGGTACATCTATTGCTCTGGTGACTGGGGAGAGAGAGAGAGAGAGAGAGAGAGAGAGAGAGAGAGAGAGAGAGAGAGAGAGAGAGAGAGAGAGAGAGAGAGAGAGAGAGAGAGAGACAGAGAGACAGACAGACAGACAGACAAACAAACAAAGGCAGAAATTGGCAAGAGGCAAGAGGACATTTTAATGGTATCAGGAAAGACGACTAGTACTTCCCAATTGCAATGTGAAATTCAAATGACAAACGTTTTGACTTTACTGAACTGCGAGAAGACTCTTTTCCGCATTTCACTTTCCATGGAAGACAAAAGCCAAGAATGGAAACCGAGCTTCAATTTCAGAGGCACTGAAGTCAATAAGGAATTAATTCACTCACAAAAAAGAAATTAAGAAATTTAATCATTAGGTTATATATAGAACAACAAAGTTAAACAATTTTAGAAATTTTGTCGAATTTATCAAGGCTCAAGATTTTGTTCGCTTACAACTGTTACAAGTATCACATTGGCATGATTCGTCGACCGCCATTGCTGACGTCAGCTTCGTTAACTATCATGCACATCTTGTAAACGTCACGATATGCTACGCTGCGTCTTGCAGTTGTGACACTGTGACGTTCTGCCCATGCATCAGAGTGTTCTCTTGATGCCCTGGACGCGGGTACGATGACGTCATAAATAACTTGCATGTTTGCATCTTGTCAATCATGTGACAGCCTGGTGGCGCCTTTGTGTCGTGAAAGTGAAAGGAGCCACTGTCACAGGCGAATACTAGATAGTATCCACAAATCATTTGTATGTATGTATGTATGTATGTATGTATGTATGTATGTATGTATGTATGTATGTATGTATGTATGTATGTATGTATGTATGTATGTATGTATGTATGTATGTATGTATGTATGTATGTATGTATGTTATGTATGTATGTATGTATGTAGGATATGTATGTATGTATGTATGTATGTATGTATGTATGTATGTATGTATGTATGTATGTATGTATGTATGTATGTATGTATGTATGTATGTATGTATGTATGTATGTGTATGTATGTATATGGTATTAAGGTGCATGCTTTCTATTTCACATGAAGTTCAGTTTTTTATCACATGTTATATTTATCCATTCGTTTAAATTTTTTAAAGTTTTGTGGTCATTTTGTTAACTTTTGTATTCTCTCTGAAGAACTCAATACCTCATCTCTCTGGTCTCTCTCAGTCTCTGTCTCCCCTCTCCCCTTCCCCTCTCGTTGACAGCGAATTTTTCTTAGATATAACTAAACATTGTATATAGTGTACGTTGGCAGTCAAGCTCTTGGTCGTAAAAGAAACCAACTACGAATGGTAAAGAAAAGGCTTTCAACGAGACGCAATTAGTAGCGAATTCTATTCTCTCCCGGGAAATCCTTACAACCATTCGAATTGGTTCAGTATGCCTGTCAATCAAAAATGTGAATAGATCGTCAGAGACGTCTTAGAAGTCTCCAAGCATATACGTCATGCTCTCAAACTGAGTGCGCAAAGCATAGATGCGTATCAAGTTGACATGATATCTTGTAAAATTATCGATGGTCTTCCAATCAAGAGGCACTTCTCTTTACAAGTAATGGCGCAGGGATTTTCTTCTCCTTCGTCATCGTCCATTTTTATCGCTGTCATTACACGCTCGGTTGATTTTTCGGCGAGTATAATATGGCATCACAAGGGCTTCAAATCACCGACTGTCATACCTAAACAAAGACCTCCGCTGGCACTCTGTAAATGAAAGGCATTGCAATGACGGGAAAGTGTATAGGTCTATATTGTATTGAAAGTCTATGACGCACGACTTGAAGTGGATACTTATTAGGCTACGATGAAGTGGCCCCGCGGTATTTCCATTTTTTTGCGAAAAGGCTATCTATATTATTCATTGCTGCGAATGAATAGTAGAAGTTATCAAGTCGAGGTAAAAAAAATACAGTTTTAGATAACGAGCTTATTGAAGACCGGGTGGCCGACGATTCGTGTCTGATTTCTGGCGTCCAGTATTCAGATATCACGGCTTTTAATTTATGCGTCAAGTTATGATGACGTCATGTCGTTTGCTCGACATTGATACGTGCCCGGAGGGCGGGAAAAAATCTTTAGCGCATGTTTAAAATACGCACTTATTGTGTCATTGAAGATGTTTTTTCCTCCTCTCCATCAGACATTTTGTTACAAGGAACATTGGTCTGTGACGTAAAAATAACTCTAAAATGCTTCTAGTTTTGCTCTCAATCGTGATCTGCCAAATTTTCTTTCGAATCCAAGTCTAGGTAAACTCTGCTATGACAACTCTCTAAAATAAATATAGAAATGTCACATTGAGTCAACGCTGTTATGTATATATATATATATATATATATATATATATATATATATATATATATATATATATATATATATATATATATACATATGCACATTCACACACACCATATATCAATCAACATATGATTACACACAACATCATGCTTGTAGTATACATTCTGTTTATAGAAGCCGCATGTCAGTGTCATTGACAAAATTAAATGCTATCACTGATAATTTTGTACATTTGGTTTGTAGCATCAACTGACAGGTAGAGAAAATGAACATGAAACGTGAAGAGGCATACAATGCGAAAGGACATCCCTGGAAAAAAAAAAATCCTGCATTTTTATGCTATCTGAGACAATACATTTGATCGCACTTGATACCTTGTGTTGAACCTAAGATGTGAAGTTTCCCCATCAAATTAACAAAACAGCACACACTTCAAATGAATGATTCGACAAGATATTACATGATAATCATACGCATTAAAAGGTAACCTTCTACATTTCAAAACTCGCTTCATTTTCAGCGCGTACAAACAGTCATGTAAATTTCAAGTCTCCTTGGCAAAAGGGTTACCATATCTATCTATCTATCTATCTATCTATCTATCTATCTATCTATCTATCTATCTATCTATCTATCTATCTATCTATCTATCTATCTATCTATCTATCTATCTATCTATCTATCTATCTATCTATCTATCTATTATCTATCTATCTATCTATCTATCTATCTATCTATCTATCTATCTATCTATCTATCTATCTATCTATCTATCTATCTATCTATCTATCTATCTATCTATCTACTCTATCTATCTATCTATCTATCTATCTATCCTATCTACTATCTATCTATCTATCTCTATCTACTACTGTATGTATGTAATGTATGTATGTATGTATGTATGTATGTATGTATGTATGTATGTATGTATGTATGTATGTATGTATGTATGTATGTATGTATGTATGTACGTATGTACGTATGTACGTATGTACGTATGTACGTATATGTATGGGTTATGTATGTATGTATGTATGTATGTATGTATGTATGTATGATGTATGTATGTATGTATGTATGTATGTATGTATGTATGTATGTATGTATGTATGTATGTATGTATGTATGTATGTATGTATGTATGTATAGTATGTATGTAGGTATGTATGCTGTATGTATGTATGTATGTAATGTAGTATTATAATATATAGATATATAATAATATATATATAATATATATTATATAATATATAATATATAATATATATATATATGATAAATTATAGCAAGTAGAAAGCGACTCAGACGCGACTCAGAGTTTCACGCTACATGTGTTCTCTGTAGCGATCATATATATATATATATATATATATATATATATATATATATATATATATATATATATATATATATATATATATATATATATATATAATTTACTCTTTTTTATTTTCTCATACATTTTGATGCTATTTATACAGATCCAAAATAATAGAAGATAATATGAAACCAAAGTAATCTAGATTAGATTTGTAGGAAGCTTAATTTTTCTCTGAAAAACAAGTAAAGTAATTTGATACAGAGCGATCCTTCCGTTATGAAGAATGAATGGAATTCTGCTCCAGTGACTGATGTAAATTTGTCGACTACCCGGGGCTTAATGAGTTGGTAATCAAGAGTATTGAATTGCGAATGGGGGGCTCTAACGAGTGTCTGCGTCAGATGACGTTGTATGACGTCATTCCAGTCAGATTGGGAGCGTTCGGTACACCGGCGGTTCGATCGCTGATGATGTGCAAGTGACAGCGTGGAACGCATTCACTTTTTTTGAGAAAAACATCGTACCATGAAAATAAAAGTCTTCTGAATCACTCCAGTCATGGTGCGGGAGTTCTGTCGGCGAAGCGACATCTTGATTGCAATGGAATTGCCGACTGAAGGCCGGACTTGAACCCAAGCCTACGAAGCGGCGGAGCCTTTGACAAACCAATCTAAAACCCCGTTGACGACTTCATCAGCCATTGATTGGAAGATTCATTGTGAGGACCGCGCATAAAAAAAATATAATCGAACGCCAATTAATTTACAGGTCTGTCCCTTTGTCTTCGCTGCGCCATTGGTAATGCTCCATTCACAGGAAGTGACGCACGAACTAGCCGTTCTTGTCGATTTGTTTTTAAACCCTGTGATTTGGATTGACTTTCATTCAGCTAACGACAATGCCAGCTAAAATTTCACACCATATTTCTTCACATTACCCTTTTTTTCTTCACAAAACATCTCTTGCTGGTCGTCTCGGTTAAGGGATAGACCATTGAATTTTTGGTGGGATGGTAAAAATTTGAAGAAAGAACGGGCAGAGCAGGTCGATCAACCAGTCAGTCAATCAATCAATCAATCAATCAATCAATCAATCAATCAATCAATCAATCAATCAATCAATCAATCAATCAATCAATCAATCAATCATCAATCATCATCAATCAATCAATCATCAATCAATCAACCCCAATTCGAGCAATGAGTATTGCGCAGTGACAAATATCATTACAAAATATGGCAATTTAAAAGCACACATATTATAATCCCGACAGTAAACAGTAAAACTTTAAAACACACAGAGATAGAGACGCTAGTTTAAAAGCTAGCGAGTTTCTGTTCAATCGTCCGATAGCCTTGTCGATAAAACCCCCAAACATTTAGCTCTGTTGATTTAAACGACGACCATTTGGAAGCAAAGTCAAGTTCATGAAGTAATTGATCCTGAATCTTGGAATGTAATTGCAAGAAGGAATTTCCTTTACGTAAAAAGTATACTCTTACCAAATTCCTGTTTCTATTTTTTACATTTAAATTCCTATAGCTGCAGACAATTGAAAATATAGAATTACAGTGCTACCTTTTCAAAAAATATATATACACGATGGTCGGTCAAAAGTATGGATTTTTTTTGGGAAATAGTTATGTATACCGTGCAAAGTACAGAATAAACACATTTCGAAATTTGGATCGCGAACAAATTGTGGTCGGAATCCTTCACACCCCTATCAAAGATGGAATGGTCCATTCCCGAAGGGCATCGCTTCGCGTCAAATTCATCTAATCTTCATTTACGTCGAAGTCTTGGCCCGAGGCCGCATCATCAATGAAACAAATCCATATTTCACATAAAAGAACGACAATTCCAATAATTAATTTATTTTGCTTATGAACAAAGTACACTAGCTCCCCCTCCTCCCCCCCTTTCCCGTCATGACAGTGACCCTGAAACTCAAGACAGGCTTGTGACTTTGTACTAGTCTATCTATTATTATTATTTTGACTGCTGAGCAAAACACAGAACGAAGCGACAGAAAATTTATGTCCGAGCTTCGCTGAAATGTGTCTTTTATGCACGACACACATGGATAAAATGTTATTGTTGTGTCAATCAAGAATAGCGCTAGTGGCTACCGTCACGTGACCGAAGCTGAACTACAGCCGCTCGCTCTGTTTGAAACTCAAAAAATGTCGTTTGGTCGGAGAGCATCATGGTGGAATTGGCATTTGAAAATACAGGAGTCGAAAACTACACTGAAATTATGGCAGCCAGCGTAGGAATAGAAGTCGAGATTCGTACGTCGTGTACAAATATGCGTGACGTAAATTTGGAAATGTTAATACACGCAAAGAGCGAAAGTGATCGTGCCAGGCGCTGGCGAGGCTTCGCGGCGATAAGGGCGATAATTGCGTTGACGCGTGACAGATTTCAGCGGCTCGTCCCGAACCAAGTACGCCTGTCGACACGTTGTTTTTTTCTGGACAGCAAATGTCACCGCCTTTTGAAACGACTTTTCATCACCGCGGTGTACTCGAACAGCGATGAATTATAAACTTAAAAATAATTACATCCAAAAGGTTAAATTGAGAAATTTATTCTCGGGGAGTTGGGTACAAGCAATAATTCTTAATGCCTGCCAATTACAAGGTAACCTGTGATGTCAGCGCGTTTTAGCACTTTTGTGTGAGCTTGTAAAGGGAAATGGATTCTCATCGGCAAAAACCAGCAAAAAAGAAATGCTGTCAATTTTAAAGCCGGTCACCCCATTTCTGAAATACCAAACACTAATAATTAACCGTCGTTAATTTCGAAGAATGCATCTAGGGTCACCATGTGCGTCAAAAAATTGTCGATCGCGTCATTTAGTAGAGGACAGACCTTTCGACAGATATTTAAGCGAGTCGCGAGTGGAAGAGATAGCAGCGTGGCACAGAGAAGTTGTTTTCCAATTTTTTTTTTTGCGTCCATGGAGGCTCACAGGTTTAGTTGATGTTACATTTTTAATGTATATTGATTGTGAAATAGCGAAATTGTCGCAAGAATTACAGTAATTATGCAAACATCGGGGCAATTACTTGTCCCCACCGTCGACGTGCTGTCAAAGATTGGACCCATCATCGGCTTCACTCTTACGCTGATTTCAAAGTAGGATGCTAAACGAGCGATCTTGTTTGCAATGACAATATATACAGCTCTTTCAAGTTAAGTCTTCAACAAATTATTGGCTTGTTTTTCGCAGTAGGTCCCCCATTAAAATGATCCCTCGACGTAGTTTTTATTTTATTTTATTTTTTGTCTCTGAGTTAAATGCCGACATTAAGACAATAGGCAAGGAGTGTTCACATATAATACAGCATGTTAAGGTAAAATACGCCCAGGGGACAGATTTGGATACTCGGACTCTCAAATTTTTACAATTCTTTTCTAATATGCCGTTTGCAAGGCTTATTTAAAGCTCTTGGAGTAAGAAAAATTTTCACCATCTTACTTTTTATCCAAAATCGAAAATTTTATTTTCCCCCGAGAGAGTTAACACAGGGATGGCGGCCACGTTGAATTTCAAATATCGGGAAATCTCAGATAATCTAGTTCGATAAAACAATATCGGCACGCGGGACTCTCCACAGTATGTATTATTCTTGATTTGGTAAGAAAATGGTTGAAAGTTTCATTGAGGAAAGTTTAAGCAAAAGTTTTAGTCGTTCACTTTCGAGGCGCATACTACTTTCACGGTGATAAGTTTACAGCAAACGCAGGAAAAGACGGGCATGCTAGCAAGGATGGAGAGAAAAACATTCTGCTTTTCTCCCCAATTAGCTGTTTTTACATTTAATTAATGTTGTGCGTGAAGGGTCAATCTTTGTTGCATATCTATGACTCTAGTAAACAAGATATCCTGATGACTACTTAGCATTTAATGCATTTGTATATTGCTCGTAACAAGTACAAAGGCATGGTTATTTCTATTACATCGTAATATGCCGGACGAATAATTTACGTCACAGCCAAGCGCGTGCGTAAACTGCCTGAACTTTAGCCTCTCTCCTGGCAAAGTTGCCGCTTGTTAATGCTTTACAGAGATGATATTGATAAAATGTCCCCTTAGCGATATCGGACAAACCACAACCGTCTTTATGTTACCCTTTCACCCGTCAAGAGTTGGAGACATAAAATGAGAGAGATACTGCAACCGCGGACAAGGATGCATTTGCTCAAACTGATGCCCTTTTTAGCAGATTTTCTTCGCGTGAAGGAAAATAACACACATTCTTAAAATCAACAACTAATTCATGAACACACATTTTGATGAATGCCACTTCAACCCTGCGAACTGATCTGTGCTCTGATTGGCGGGTTAACCATCCTGATCCATGCTCCGATTGGTGGTCTAAGATCATGATCTATGGGTTTGCTGTGATTGACGGTTTCATAGAGCCTCGCATGGCTCAATTACTTGTGATTTTTCCGGTGTGTATCAGAAATTACGATACCAAATTCTGTATGTTATTTTACAAGTAATCAGAGTTGATGACGATGTGTCTGTCAGCCATTTTGTACGATATCCAAATTTGAATTCTCTCCCTAGAGGGCCATTGTCTTTTACAGCACAGCTCCATTAATTTCGCTGATTAATATTTCATCTTAACATTGGGAAACAATCTGACAATTATTACCTCCGTCCTCGTCCTCACCAAAATACAGACACTCAGCTCACCATGGCATCAGTCGGCGGACGAGGATATAGGGGCTTGTAAAAACCGAACAGCTGAACAAGGTTTGCGCTTCCATCACTCGTGTAACTGTTATTGTTCAGATTTTGGGTATTAAGTTGAAGGCCCTGAGGCCAAACCAAGATTGCAATTTTGTTTAAGCTGATTAGGTTTCAATCGTGTTATAAAGTGGCTTCCTCTGTAGCTAATTTTGCGGACATTTCCGTCACTCTTCTCAAGTTATCACTTCTCAAATGCTTCGACGTGGAAGCAACGACGCGCTAAGAGTACAGTTGACCCTTCTGAATCTTAAAAGACACTCAATTTATTCCCTGGCTGACAAACTGCAGGTTTTCTTTACCAACCGGAGAGGTCAATTAAGATCATCGGTTTGTACTGTACAGTAGTACATGGGTTGATTGGATAAAAAGGTTGGTGACGTCACGAGTGCACGATACCAACGTCACTTTCGAATTTTGCATGAAGCTGTGAACAGCGCGGATGGTTCGCTGATTGAGCACGTATTTCGAATCGACCTACACTTCACGACACTCTTCAAAAGTAATGGCTTCTCCAGTCAATTTACCGTGCTTCTGACGCAAGTGGCATTAAAATATGAATTCAGAACTCCCTTGGTGGCAGGGCGCCGAGGCGAAATCGGCGAAAACATTACGCACGAGACGAGCAGAGCCTTCGGTAAACAAACCTATCGCCATTTCCAGCCGAACATTTCTGTTCGCCTGTCCGTTGGCTGGCCGCCAACCTTTCGATGTGATCAAAATTCGAACACAACCGCCCGTAATTCTGTACACATGTCGAATCTAGGTTAGTAGAGATGTTATTCACCTGACGACCGAGGGGTAGTAATCAGAACTCATCTTCGTTACCTACCATCGACCTTCAGGTATTGGCGGGAAAAATATAGGCAGCCGAAAAGTGTAGTTCAGACTTTGCCGTTCATCACTGCACATATAATTCGCGGGAAAATTTACGCTGACGACAAGAGAATATTGGGCGTCCATCGCAAATTTCACAAAACGGTTCACCGTGCAAATCATCAAGGTTAATTTGCCTTCAATTACATGCTCTAAATGGAGGCATGGAACCCTCTTAGGACATTGGACCGGGGGCACGTTTGCTGCGACTAACAAGCCATGCATCTATCCCATCGACCAACAGGAATGTTTTCGACGTCGCGTACAGCCAACATCATATGTGTCTGAGTTCAGATATTATGCGAATTCCAAGCATTACGATAGATTTAAAGTCTTCACCTAACCTATGGAACGATTTTTCGCGTTTTGGTTTTCTCTGATAACTTCAGGTCGTTTAGAATTTTACGCTCATGAGCAAGCTTCCAATGGTCCAAAGCATCAATACACTAGACTTACTAAACTATCATAGAAACATGTATTTTGAATTGTTACAATTATTTTTGACCTGATTCTGTCTTGCGCAAATAAATAAATAAAAAATAGCAAAAACAAATAAATAATAATAAATAAATAATAATAAATAAATAAATAAATAAATAATAAATAAATAAATAAGTAAATAAATAAATCTATAAAATGAAATTTTATTGAAAATTTAAAAAAATGCATGAATCGTTCCAGAAAATTACGTGCAAACTACGCCAATCTGCGATTATAACAGGGCCTATTCGGTCCTAGAATTGCATAATTCAGTAGTTTCTTTAGTGCTGTAGGCAAGACGATATCATACTGTCACAAACGATCCACGCCCTTTGGAGGTAACGGAGCATCCATCGTGTTTTGGGAGGCTGGAAAGAGAAGGATCCCTTCCTACCTCCTCAGATAGACGGAATAGAGTTAGAACTTCACATTGGTACCTTTCTTTTTGTGAACCCAAAACTGCAACATGCCCTTTTTGCTTTGCTGCGAATGTGCCTGTAGCCTACTTCTGACAAACTAAACATGTACAGCTGTAAATACCGTTGACTGACAGCGTGGTGCAGAGTACAGTTCGTCGTGGAGGGGGTACTCCCACAGAAAGGTTTACGAGTAGTGCCACCCGAAACGGGTCAGTTTTTCACACACAAAAAAATCGCTAAACATTGGTCTAGTTCTACTTTTCTTCCGAAAACAAAAAACTCTAAACACATGGATCGACAACAAAAGATAAAAGGGATACAGTCGTCGGAACTGTGCTCAAAGGTCGTATGGGACCCATACGACAAATGTAATCACTGTATCCCAGGTACGATGGTGATTGATGAAAGTTAAAACATGTCTGTCATAAGCTACATCGTGTAATTTAAATGTTGCAGTTATGATTAGGAGGTGTGCAATAGATATCATACACGAAAATACATTGTTTGTAAACAAGAAACTCACACAGGCGCAGTTCCAACGACTGTTTCCCTTTAATGCCCTCATTCTTAGTGAAAGCCTTCACATGCAACAGAATAACGGTAAATATTAACACGTCTTGTCCTTGAAAATATCAAAAGAATCCCCCCGGTGCCTACTACAAGGAATAGCCCAGGAATTGCAAGCAGTGACGTCACTTTGACGTCACTTAATTCTACAAAGAAATGATAACAAAGCTTACACATTACTTCAAATATTTTGTTTGTACCAAGGTGAGTGAGAGCTAAATATGGCTATGCGGTCGCTACACTGTCGTTTGGACAGTTGCAAATTATCGTGTAGCTTTAAAGGAGGCAGTCGTCGGAACTGCGCGTGTGTGACTTTCTTGTTTACAAACAATGTATTTATGTATGATATCTAGATGCTCACGTCAACATAGCTGCAACATTTAAATTTTACGATATTCATTGTTAACAAACATGTTGTAACTTTCATCAATCGCTAACCGTACCCTAGATACAGTGTTTACATCGGTCGTAGGGGGTCCCTGGCAACCTTTGAGCAGAGTTCCCGAAACTGTCTCCCTTAGCATTTTTGATCGCATACCAGAATCATGATCAGCTGCTATGCAGTGCACGTGCAGTTGCAAAAATCAATGACATCGTTTATCTATAGTGAATGTCTTTAGCACTGCCTAAGAGTTGAGATTAGAGTCGTGCCAGTCACACATTGGTCCATTTGAATGTCAATATGTTCAAAGTATAAATTACAAGGAAATTTGATACACATGACATTTACAGATTTTATGTAATATAATGACGTTACAACGAGATTCTTTATTTCCTGTGCCCAGGTATCGAGAATCGAAATCTTTTGCACAACATTTTATGTTTTTGGTGACCTATTTCACTTATCAGCTTTTACAGGTCAGTTTTTCTGTAATATAAGACACCTTACCCAGACAGGAGGGAATTCTTCGCATAGCTCTGATCGTCGTCCGCTTTGCCTGTATCTGTGATATTTCCCGCATTTTCGACGGATGGATGGTGCGTTCATATGCAACGCGCGCAGAGCAGGTACGTCATCAATTTGACGTCTTGTACGGTCTTGTCTCCCGTTGAAAATCCCTTCTACATGACAATGGTCCTAAAAGGTTGCAAAGAGATGATGCCACACAAAAACGTGAATGTATGGAACAAGTATGACCATTTTGAAAGGCATTTCGCTTGTTCGGACAATCAGTCAAAAGAAATTTTGACAATACATATACTGCTTCAAAAATGTAGTAAACTTGGAAAAGAAAGCAAAGGAGTTATCTAAAGGCAAACAAACGAACAAACTTGTCCATGTTAGTATTATTATTGTGACCTCATTTGAACATTAAACGTCGTCTCAACGACTAAATATGAAATCGAGATTTAGACTTGTTCTCACAGAATGAACTCGGAGCCATTTAGCTCACTAATGTGATTATATTACCATGCCCTGCCCGTCGCATTTGATTGGTCGAGCTGAACCACGTGACTGACCACAAATACACAGTAATGGTTCGTTTACATGCCCGTGAATATGAATAATAAGATTAACAACTCAAAGTATCGTAACTTTACAGCTCAAACATAAATCATAATCAATCACAAATAAAATGGAGCACTCTTAGGTCAAGTTGAGATACTTTTTTTTTGAAAATATTTCCCGGATTTGCCAATTTTTTACAGCGCACGTGACAGTGCGTCGTGTATTGCTCAGTTTCTGGGCCCAGCTCGTTGTCGTCGCTCCTGAAATTTTCGGAAATTTTGACGGTTTTCTTGGATTCGCTGATAATATAATGGAAATAACAGACTCCGCTCTGACCATATGCATTAATGTTATTTGTGGGCGCGGGCTCGAGGAAAGCCAAATTAACGGGCTCGGCAAGCCTCGCCCGTTAATTTTTGGCTTTCCTCTCGCCCTTGCCCACAAATAAACGTTAATGTCAGTGCGTCGCCCGTTATTTCTATAATATTAATTTACCGGCTATGTGCGCATGTGTAATCCGAAAATATACTCTGTGCCTGTTTGACAACTACAACAACATTATCATTTTTACATCAAAATTTCCTTGACTGTATTGTTAGCAAATATCATAGAAACATTTACATTTGAGGTAGGTCAATCTTCGTGTTTCAAGTCCTTACAGGTATACTGTCACCTGTTCCAATTTTGCCACATTTACCATGGAAAGAGAAAATCTAACCAATCACAGATTATAAGCGGGTGGCCGCTTTAAAAAACATCGCCCTCACATGGGCCTTTGGATACCAAGGAACGCCCTTTTGACCATATATTGGCATATTTAGATTGCAGGTGACTGTATACCTTTAAAGCATGACTAGAAGTAAGTTAAGAGAGAGATATTGGTATGCATTGCTAGATGTTGACAAGTTTGTGAAAAGCGGGACAAACACAACGCGCATGTCAATCTTGTTCCTTTGTCACATACGTACACATTGCGTATACAGTGGACGGATGTTACCGTCAGAAAATATGACTGCGCTTTGAGCATAGCGTAGGGATCCCCCCAGGGGCAGTACCTGTTAGGAGAAAGGGTAGGGGTGAGCGACCGCATATAAAAACTCCATACCCCATTTCATAATCTCGTTATTTTTAGGACCCCATTCAGACCTCTATAACCTTTGACGATGGTAAAAAGCCATACAGTCGAAATTTGCAAAGCATCGAAAAGGGCAAAACTAAGCCTTTCTGCGAATCCGTTTTCTTCGGCTTAGTCATGATGTTGAAACAGAAAAAATAGAAATGTTGCCCGAAACATTTATAGGGAAAATTTAAAATTTAGGTGAAACAACATATGTTTCAGTTTAACTAAATTTGCCTTGCTGAAATCATACCCCATGTTAGACCCTGGGACACACTGAAATTTACCCCCTTTTTCAGACCCCATCTCTGAAAAACCCATCCCAAAGGACGGCTCGTACTACGTATATGCAAGTAATGGAAGTGACCCCCGCGGTTAGGAACCGTGCTCTACAGGTCGTGTTCATGAAACAGCGATATGTCACGGCGAGGTTTTATACTCGCACGTTAGGAGTAAATTGACCGGTCTTGACGTCCTACGTCACAAGTTTTCTTTTCATTTCATACGTCACGTACTGGTGGTCGTTTTTTATCATCATCATCGGTATTGTTCAACGATGATTGTATTGAAACAATGCGTAATTATGATAAATATATCAATATGAGCCTGTGGTGGCATTAGAGTGTTATTAATAATTAGTATGCTTTACAAAGTTATGTTTTGATTAAATCTGGAAATATCTGGAAAGTTGTACAATCACGAAAAATAAATAAATAAATACAATACATTGTTAATTGTTTGCATTGAATATTTGGTCCTAAGTAACAAGTTTTAAGTATCCAGCCCATTTCCTTATATGAAAATCTAATTTGTTCTTTCTGTTTGCAATATTATATTCGATTTTTGTATCGACTGTACATATTGTTTATAAGCTATAAATTCTATCTTCACCTTTTTACAATGGCTAACGTATATAAACCTTTCACCAAGAAGAATAAGAAAGTTTACAAGACATGAGAGACTTGGACCTCCAAGAACAATTTGCCTTCTGTTGTATATTTTGTATAGATCATTGTATAAACCAAGTTACAATATACATATACATGGATATATTTGTATATATATATATTTATATAATATATATATATATATATATATATATATATATATATATATATATATATATATATATATATGTGTGTGTGTGTGTGTACGTGTGTGTATGTGTGTGTGTGTGTGTGTGTGTGTGGGTGGGTGTGGGGTGTGTGTGGTAAACATGTTTACATAGGTGTGTGAATAGATGAGAAAGAAAGAATTTGCTTGACGTCACTATGATGAGGATTAAATGGCGACGGAAAGATTGTTGAATGAGTTTTCTTCTCTTTCGCATTACTCAATAATCTCCCCCGAGGCTGCATAAAAAGTTAGAAGGATATGATCCAGCGGTTCGCATTATTCATCTTCCTTGCGGCGAATTTCGAAACTGATTACGTGTTGCCCGTGTGTTTACAACACAGAGTTTAACCCTTGTTAAGACCTTTACTCATAAAAATGAAACCGCAAAAAAATAGTAACTCTTTCTTTACCCTGGTAATGTTATTCCGAGCCAGATAAACATCAACGTCATCAATATTTAAGAAGCTTGCAAGATGTTTTAACCCTTTCACCCCCCAGTTCCCTGTATACAGCTCCAACTTTACCATAAAAACAATGGATTTGGACAAACCATGGTGGTGAAAGGGTTAATGTCCTTCACAACTGTGCTTGCGGCGACAATTTTACGTCTTGGGTAGTAGCTGACGTCCAAGCTTGTGTTAGGTAACCTAAGGGCGGATATCACTACGCGTTTTTTTTTGTTTTTTTTGCGGATCGCGTTAGCGGTTTCACACTGTCGTCAAGGACACGGATTTCGCAGTGTTTGCGCCTTCGGTGTTTGGTAAAGAGAGAGGCCGTCCCAGGGACGTGTTTTCGGTATTTCTATTTGACGTCGTTGACGCTGTACGTCGACAAGTTGGTCTTCGTAATTGGCGGCAGAGTTCAGGGGCAAATTACCAAGCGAGATATATTGCTTGTCATCGTTACTGTTATCTGTTGATCGATAATCCACACTCAGATAAATTGTTGTGTCCGCAATGATCCTTGACAACGATGTGGTTGAATACAATTTTGTGTTCGCTGAAAAAATGGATCGGACTCAGATGAAACACGACAAAATTCAATTACTCCCGCCTGGTTTTCTTTGCTATATCCGCTTGTCTGTCTGTCTGTCTAGCCGTCTCTCTGTATCTTTCTGTCTGCCTGTCTCTGTCTGTCTGTCTCTGTCTGTCTGTCTGTCTGTTTGTCTGTCCGTTTGACTGTCTGTCGGTCTCTCTGTCTGTCTGTCTCTGTCTGTCTGTCTGTCTGTCTGTCTGTCTGTCTCTTTTTTTCACACATTTGAACCATGAGGAAAAGCCACCTCACAACGGAATCTCTCATCGTTGACCAGAAGAATGTTAAAATTGACGTGGAGTTGTTTTCAAGACTACGTGTCATATTATTTGCAGATAGCATGATAGGGTTATGCTGATAGAAATGTTATTACACCATATGGGCATAGTAAAGACGTTACCGTGTGTTTCGCCCACACTGTTTTGTCGCATTATCGACTAAATTCTGCCCGCAATTTATGTTCGCGTATCTTATACTTCCGTCTCTCTAAGTTTTGTATCTTAATACGGCTCCTTTGCTGTGAACGATATACATTTCAGTTACTGGTATCGATTGACGGCTACGGAGCCTGTCGAATTCGCAGAGACAGTTGTCGTTGTCTTGAAACCCTGTTAATAGTACTCTGACTGTAAACAAGTTTCTATCTTTTTACTTCATGGGCGAGCTACATGTTTAACTACTTCGCTGTTGGACAAATTTCCAAACTTGTTCTCAAACAAAACGCACTGAGCACTCTAAAAAATTGCCAAAGCCGCGACTTCACTCTTTTGTCTGACGTAAAAGATAGAATCGGTCGGCTAGAGCTGCCAAGGTTTGTAATGACGTCACAAAGTCAATGCTAAGGAGAACTTCTTTCTCATTCAGCTCACGTGCGTAGTTGACAGCAAGGACGTTTCAACACATGCCCAGAAAAGGGCGCGTAAATTGATTTCGCAAAATGCACGCAAGTCCGAGTGTTCGCCAGACGTGCTGCATTCTATTGTCTGGTTTTTACCACACATACGCTAGAAAGTTTACATTCAAACGGCTATATTCAAAATATATTTGTGAAAAAAAGAGGAGATAGGTAGCAGTGACTTATAGCGTTTTACGGAGAGTTTGATCACGGCGTGTTTCTGGTAACTGACGCTTTTGAATCTCGAATGGGACACAACACTCATGTTGCAGGAGAACAGCTAGCTCTTGTCACTAGATCTAGAATTTTTTGGCGGATGGTTGGTGTTGCTACCTGACGTCAAAGGCGGGAAGTTTCTTACACTTTTTAAATGCTTTCATAAAATATTTTGTCCTATTTTTTCCCTAGGGACTGACATTGTCAAGCAAAAGAGTGTAAGTCACGACGCCTATAAATTTTTGATGATCTCATTTTCTCTGCATGTTTTTCGACAGTCGTCTGTTGTCTTCTGCCATTTTCAAGATGAGCGAGATTTATGAACTTGCGTCAGATCGCAGAAAAGAAGGATGGAAAGGGCATATTCTTAATATTGACCATTTTACAGTACCTTTCTACCTTGATACATCAGTAGTATTCACGTTGTTGCTAATGTTGTACGCTACACCAAAAATAATAGCGGTAATATGTTTATCGCATTCTTTTCGACGACGTTTCATGCATATCTTATTACCTTTCATCAGATTCTGTTTCCGAATAAAATTCTAGTCATGTTTTCGGCTGCTTGTTGGTTAGGCAGATATATCAGTCGCAGAACACACGCGCCTTTCCCCGATCCGACTGCACAGCGATCGGACTTGAAGGACGTGCTTTCCCGCCGGCGGGAAAACAGACCTCACTCGAAATAATGAGCGTCGCAGGGCAGACGCCCTCTGTATAATTGACCTCCCATGGTCATGTTGACGAGAGGACCTAAAGGTTGAAATGAAACAGCCTTCGGGCACTGCTTTGTGGACATATGGTTTAGACCTCAAACGCACGCGTCGATGATTCTCGACCTCCTCGAGTAACCCCCAAAAGCGCTCTGGTATCATTCCACGCATAGGTGCTGTATTACTTAAAGAAAACAAACTCAAGGACGAAAAACACTTTTTGATGACGGTAAATTGGAGATGAAACGGAAATCAAAACGGGTATAGCATCCTGTAAAATTTCGACAATTGAAATTACGCGCGAATTTCCAGTTTGTTAGTGCGAACGTTGCCTCTCGAGGTCAACAATTCGTTCAATAGCTCCAATTGCTGTTACACCATTCATTCACGTTTCACGCCTGCGCAATTAGGATAACGATTGAGACAACGGTTTGGCACAATTCGTCTTCCCCATTCCGCGAGCCAGAGCATAATTTGACCTCTTAGCGCTAAGCTGTTGCCGTAAAGAGGCGAGTGGTTTACGACGATGGTCTTCCCTGGCCGAAGTCAAGTTTTAATTTTCACAAAATACAATCATTTCATGTCTCTTCAGTTACGGTGCTCTCAGCTCGTAGCCTAATACATTAACAGGCGGGAAGCTCGAATAAGCGTTTGTTTCAATCCATGTAAACCACTCACAAGGTTTGTATAAAATTGCAGTTTCACGCTAGTTGTTTATGACTATACGACGGCCGAGAGAGTTCTTCAAAGTTCAAAATTCAAAAATCAAAATTCAGAATTCAATATTTGGAAACGAGGCATGAAACGCGCCATCTTGGTCGGATATGTATGATGGCTAATTTTGAATATTAGATTGTGAATTTTGAATTCTGAATTTTGACCTTGAAGAATTTTCAAGAGCATCGTATCATAAGTATTATTGCATATTCATTCACTCTGAAGAGAGACACAGTGCTCACAGAAAACCATGGCATTGACATTTGTTGTCTTTTGACTACATACTCCTATGCATTCTCTCCCATAACCAAGTCGAAGAATAAAGACAATGGAATTATTGTTCATTATTTTGGTTAAAGACGCAAACAACCCAATATTTAAGGTAAAATACGCCTCGGGGACAGATATTGTACTCTCAATTTTTACATGCCCCCCCCCGGACTAACACTTGCAGGAGCTCATTTTAAAGCTCTTGGTGAGAGAAAAAATTTCACAGTGTCTTAGTTTTTCGAAAATTGAAACTTATTTTTCTCCATACAGTTAACCTAGGGATGGCGGCCATTTTGAATTTCAAATATCGGTAAATGTTAGATAATTTGTTTCTCTAGTGACGGACTTTGAATGGTGACCCGTTATTTGTATTCCTGTTTTGGTAAGAGGATGGTTAAAAGTTCCATTGGGGAAGATTGAGCAAAAGTTTATGTTTGTCGCTTTCGAGGCGTATGCTACCTTAAAGGAAGGCAGTCGTCGGAACAGCGCATGTGCGACTTTCTTGTTTACAAACGATGTATTTCATGCATTATATCTGGATGCATCAAGTCAACATAAATGCAAACATTGAAATTTTACAATATTCAATGTTAACAAACATGTTTTTACTTTCATCAATCGCTAACGTACCTTGCTACACACAGTGTCTACATCAGTCGTAGGGGTCTCCGGCAACCTTTGAACAGAGTTCCGACGACTACCTCCCTTTAAAGACTTTCGACTTGCTAAATGGCCGACATTACCTCAAGTGACGCAATGGAAAGATTAAATTCCTTTTTCCACAAAATACGGGAAAAAATAAATTTAATGTTATCTGAAAAATGAGATTAAAAATGAACCCACTCAAAGCTGTAGGCAATCAAATACTTGTAAGGGTTTTGAGAGTCTGAATATATCTGCCCCGAGGTAAGTTGAACTTTGAATGCAAATTAGAAATTTGTCGAAAAAGTGAGGTCGATTGCACATGCGCAGTAACGTTTAAATTTGCATCATTCCCCGCGCCCTTGGTAACACATTGAAACACTTGTTCACACCTCTTTCTCTTGGGAATCCATTACTCGCGGATATTGTAAAAGGGGATTATTGTAATTTTATTTACGCAGTATTTTGGAAATATATCTTACAAAAATAATCAAAAAATCACTATACAGTAAGATAAAACAGAAAATTAATTGAGCTCGTGGGCAGAATTTTATGTGGAAATTCCTTGAGCGTTCACAAGGTGTGGTTAGGTATGATTTGAGTAAAATGGAGATTTTATCATTTATAATGATCTGTTTATCATTGAAGTAACACGATTAAATCCATTCTCGCGAGCCAGAGCATATTTCCGCCTCCCGCTGATCTACGCAAAATAACGGGGTCGCACTAAGCTGTTGCCGTAAAAAGGCGAGTAGTTTACGACGATGGATTAAATCTGCTCATTAACACACCTACAATTATAAATACGTGTTAGATGGCACTAGAATAAGGTGAATCACTTTAGCTTCCATGCTTTATGGGGAAAAAAACCGCTAGCTAACAAATAATATTTTTGGTAGCTCCTACTACTAGGGCGATTTCAGGTCAAGCTCTAACACTTTCCCGCGTATCGGCAAACTACAGCAAAAGCGCGGGAAGTTTTGTCAACTTTTCAATCGTGTCGTTGACCCTAAAGTGTTAAAGGTTTTCCACCGATTCACTGCACAATATGTCATCGGAAACATATATGTTTTTTTTTAGTTTGGCCTTACGTACATGTTTACGATCGATTTTAAAACTTTTCATCCCTCGTTATTGGACTCGGGGACGAACGAGAAATTAAATCGCGCACGTTAAATCACCGCCCAGGTGTTTCAATTTGCTCTAAAGGATAACCGGCTATGTGGCTCTGTGATTACCACTCGGCTCGGTTAATGACGCACACAGCGCAGAAAATGCGGGAGATCCCCCGTACGACACAAAGGGGAATGCAGTTGCCCTTTTAACGACGGAGGCGGGCTCCATCGTTTACGACATCATGTGTGCTTTTAATCGAACATTAAAGCTGATTATACAGCTTAATCAACGATTGCTCTGAAAAAAGGAGCCCGACCCCGCTGACGTCATCGTCCTTTTATCCATTGCACGTCATCCGAAGCTTGTGGAGAACACTGGCTATCAGAGGATGAATTACTAACTGTAAAATGATCTCTTTTTGTGTCAGAATGTATGTAGATAGATAGATAGATAGATAGATAGATAGATAGATAGATAGATAGATAGACAGATAGATAGATAGATAGATAGAGAGATAGATAGATGAAAGACCGACAGTTTGATAGGTAGTAGATATAGATCTATAAGTGGACATATAGAGAGATACGTAGGTAGCCAGGCAGGCAGATAGATAGGCAGACAGACGTTTTTTAGAGTATATTTTATGAATACGAAATCTTCGCTGAGAACAAAATATCCCTATAGCGTGGCAGCAAACATCGGCTGCAAGGGCCACAGCGCCTCCGCGGGTTTTCTCGAATAAAGTGATTTAAATAAAACTATTGTACGACAGCACAACTATGTCATTTCAATGAAGGCATTTTACTGCTGATCTTTGCCACTCAGCGACCGTCTAATTTGAACTGCTGTCACCTTTCCCAATCTTCAGCATATCACGGCGTTTGCGTCCGCTTTTCTCCAATGCTCTCGATCGCACCGCCTTGTCGCATTCTCTGTGAACGGGTTTAGTACACCTTTGCGAACACTTGAACAGCGGTAAATGAAACCCGGTTCATTTGAATGGAAGCCTTTGTCATCATGCAGCGTTGTGGTTCAGTTCTTGTTGACTACATCTATTTACGAGCGGCTGTCGCGTCCAAAGAGTTTTAAAACGACAACAACGGTGCTTGAAAGGACGATGGGAATGTCCCACATTTCCCGCCACCTTGACAGGTGTGATTGGTATGTGCACCACAAATTGCGAGTCAGGTCACTGCACTTGGCAAAATGACAAGTTTCTTTCGCAAGCCAATTCCCTTCGGAGTTTGCCATCTCAAAACGCTTTCGCACATTCTGCGGGTGTCAGACGGTGTAAAGAAATGATAAATATGTTGTATATATTCGCCTGCCAGCTATTTGACAGGGAAGTTGAATTCTTAACATGCGGAAACCTCTTACACCTCAGAATTATGGTTCTATTCGAAAGCGTTCCTCATTTTGAGTGAGATTTCCTTTCTACCTCGTTTTTGAATGGCTGCATAAATGCACCGTTTATTACCTGGTTTACTTAATTATGCATAAAAATGCGCTGTGTCTTAAATGACACAACGAAATGTGCAGTTTACGTCAGAACTTGCGCAGACCGGGACTCGCCAACATCTCGTTGCATAGGTGATTAAAATACAGACTAGAATTGTGAGCAGCTAGAAAAGATCTTCCATTTGTATTCAGCTCAGGTTTTTATGAATCGTGCACGTGTGATAAACATTGGTATTGGGACCACCAATGCTTTTCTCTTTTGCCGGTTTGGTTGCACGCTGGTTTGCTCGCATGGCGAATGACAAAGAAAAAAGTCCACGGTGGTCCTAATTGTATGTTTTCATAAGTCCGCTGTATTACCTTCCTCAACGTGGGTCATGCCACGTTGCCAGGCTGTTTGACGTCATCACGGGGAACGAGTCGTGATTTCCAATCAATTGAAAGTTGCAAAAGCGAATAGACAGAATCGGTCGGTAGGTGGCGCTCTGGTTGAGTCGTGCGAACCATGGGTCAGTGAGTCTATGGATTGTTGCCGTACGTTTTTTGAGCTGTTAACCTAGTATATTATAGCATATATGTGTATGACGGTAATGGGCGAAGTTTTTCCGAAGCACTAAGAGGCAAAACGTGAAGGTGTCGATTTTTTTCTCTTCCAAATCGTAGTTGCGATCACTACTGAACGATCCGTCCAGCACCAAAAATAGAAATATTTTAAATAGTTGACATTTCACGTCAAAGAGCAAATGTCACGGATTTTTTTACCACTACTGAGCGCTACAATTATCAGAAATACAATTAAAGGAGACGTCTCCTTATAATTATAACTTTTGTGTGTTTCAGTGATGGAGTTTCATTCAGGACAAAGTTAATTACATTTTCTTTAATAAAAGTATTTCCAGGATCTACTGTTAGTTTTGTTCAGCAATTGCTCCGTGTAAGATTTTTTTTGGCAAGATTATTTGATAGGGTTGTAGACTGTTCGACCAATATTTTAATAATGTTAAGTTTAACTTCCGAGTAGACGAGGATATTGTCCCAGTTCGTCCCTCACAGCTGCACTGCAAGCTTATCCGTGACATTGTGGAGTGGTTTAGAAAGTTTGAGACGAATCTTCTCAATCGTTGTCTGTTTATATCCCTTTGATACAGACTGAGTACACACCTTTCTCTCTCATGCAATGCCAATTGAGTGATTCCTACGATATACCGATAAGAAAAGAATTTTATGCATTTCAAGAGTTAATTTTTTTGTAACTTTTAAGAGTAATTTTGAAAACTTTCTGATAACTTTTGTCAGAGACGATTCCGAATGGCAAGTTTTAGTATAATTATTGTGTAATGCAATAAATATTATTGATAATATCACATTGAGATATTCATTATTCTACATACTAACAGTCTGTGAATGTTTCCTTCGCATTTGCATCGTTCATATATAAGTTTAAGTCTGGGTTTTCATTCAATCATTAGGGTAGAACGCGCCTCGGGGACAGATATTCAGACTCAAACTTTCTCAATTCTTTTTCTGATGTACCACTTGTGGGGGTTCATTTTAAACCCGGACAAAGGCTATTATGAAATACTATACCAGAGAGCAAATGATATGAAAATTAAATATAATTATCATGACTTATATAATCTTTTGTGCCTATCTATGATTAGATCATAATGCTGCCAATGTGTTTAATTGCATTAATCAATAGAATGTAAATTATTCTAAAATTATCAGCAAAATCTTGTCAAAAAAGGCCCGCCGTCTTCTGCAAGCAAACGTTGGCGAAGCCAGACAGTTGCTCCGCTGTGTTTTTTTTCCGTGCAGTTTCATGCGCACACAGAGCATGACGAAAGCAGTCGATCATTATCGATAACAAAACAAAACAAAACAAAACAAAAACAAAATAAAATCCTCTGGGAAACAACATTGTGCTTGCGATGATTTCTGATGACTAGCCGTGCAAAACATCCATGTCTTTCTTCAACCTGTTTGTCACAGTTTTGACAGCTAGTTACTCTTCGCTATTCATTCTATAGCGTGGTTCTTATCTCCAATAACCCCGTCTATAAACTGCGTCCCTATACATAAAACCTATTTGAAGTGTTGCCCTGGATGATGTCATGAAGTATGTAATGTGTGGCGTTTACTGCAGATTGGTTACTGATTGACGAATTTTAAGAAATGATTTTGGGCATGTTACAATTTTTTTCCTCTTCAAGAGTGACCTATAGTGCGTTTCAGTGAAGATTGAAGAGGTCAATTTCGACGATGTGCGGTGAGAGAGAGAGAGAGAGAGAGAGAGAGAGAGAGAGAGAGAGAGAGAGAGAGAGAGAGAGAGAGAGAGAGAGAGAGAGAGAGTTGAGAGAGAGAGAGCCAATAGAATGCGACAGCATGCAGCAAGAGTTTCTTACAAATGTTGCATTGATGTGCCAAGGCAAGTAGTATGTTTCAAAACGATCAGAACCATTTTGGAATAGTATTTTGGTAAAGAAGAAATAAATCTCCACGTCGTTTATATTGTTACCGTACATGTGAGAATGCAAGAATCGATAACAAACTAAAAGAGATTACAAAAGCTTTAACTGAAACGAGAAATTCAAAAATACTTCACATGGCGAACTAAAAAGGTCTTTTGACCTAGTAGCGCCGATTCCGTTCGGTTTTGCTTCAGATTTTCAGAATATTTATTTGATTTTAATTATTTTTCAGACTTTCTCAGACGAAACTTTGCTAACAGTTGGGGTTCCGAAAATAAAAATCCCCACCAGGGCGATCATGCACGGCTCTACGGATGCTATGGCTCCGTGGGTGTACAGGGATGTGGGTGACCTTACGACAACTTACGTAGCCGCCAAAGAAAGCACAGCTACTGTCGCTGAAAAGGTCAGCCTTGCTTCACCCAATGGCTTGAATTCTTAGCTTCCAAATGTCAGGCATTGCGTCACTAGCGATTAAAAGCAATTTCCTGTTAACTACATGTTTATATATATATCTCCCGAAGGCAATTAGCCATCTGTGACGTGTTTTTTGTACTTCAGGCTTTTTTTAGTCGGGCACGGAGGGAGTTGTGATTTTAAATATGGTCATAGAAAGTTCGAACTCTCCTGCACTGGTATGCAACACTCTGACCTGTCGCTTTGTGACTGTCAGCTTGAGGTCGTTGAGGGCGCTGTTCCAACCAAGCAGGGTTTTTTTTTGGGTTGCATCGGCACTGCTGTTATAATTCTTGAAGCTACACAACAACAACCAACGCAGACCAATGTCAAAGTCGACGAATGGAAAGTAAATTGTTTGAAAATGTCTCATTAGTTTCATGCAAGGGCGTTTGCCGCATGTGAGCACAAGTGACCTTCAGTTTGAGGCGAACATATCCGAGCGGATTCTCCGCAGCGAGGCTGAACACTATCCAGTTAGTTATCAAATTAGAAGCAGTGAAAATTGGCATTCAATTCACCATGTCATACCCAGCTTTCATAAGCTGTACCTTTGGCTAAGAGTGTCGCTTTTAAGGTACTTACGCACCTCCAACTTCAGTCTTGTTAAGCTTTTATTAAAACTTTCTAATATCAATGGCACCATCTTGCCAAATTAAGAATAAAAATTAGGGGTCATCGTGAACAAGTCGTGTACCAGAGAAATAAATCACTTACAACTTATATTTGGAATTCAAAATGGCCGCCATCCCTTTTTTAACTCCATAGGGAAAATGGAGTTTTTCGATTTTCAAAAAACTGTGACGGTGACATATTTTCTTACTCCGAGAGCTTTAAAATGAGGACCTACAGACGGTAGAACAGAAAAGTATTGGAAAAATTTGATAGTTCGAATGTCCATCTACCTTCATCAAATAAAGGATATCTCCCCTGTATAACCTAATTCCAAAGGTAGTATGCGCCTCGAAAGTGAAAGACTTAAACTTTTGGCTCAAACATTCCTGGATGAAACTTGCAACCATTCTCTTCCAAATCAACAATAAACTAGGGGATCACTGTGCAAAGTTTGGAACTGGCGAAACAAATTACCCAACATTTTGCGATGTTTGATATTCAAAATGACCGCCATTCCTGTGTTAACTCTATGGGCGGAAATTAAATTTTGGATTTTCGTAAAACTAAGCCGGTACAAGTTTTTTTTTCTCGAAAAGCTTCAAAATGAGCCCTCACAAGTGGTAGATCAGAAAAGAATTGTAGAAATTTGAGAGTCCGAATATCTGTCCCCGGGGCGCGATCTACCTTAACAGAAACGATCACTATACTACGAACGTCGTGCCTAAAACCATCCTTTGTTCATATGAACTGACATCTGTAATAACGGACATTTCTAATATTCAGAGAGGGGTGGAACATGTGGGGGAACAGTGGACACCCAAATCAAGGCGCTATATATCAGCATATAATGCGTCTGGAATCGAGAACAAGTTTCATATGGATGTGTGAAATGTGTGAAAGTGTGAGGACGGAAGCGCACAGAAGCAGAGATTCTCTGTCGTTGCGCATTCATTGTCCGTCTTTGGTTGTTGGCGCGCAAGGTGGCTCTTTTCTCTCGCGCGACATTTTCGTTCATAATTATATGCAGTACCGCTGAGCAGTTTTTTCACTCAACGTTGTCAATTACAAACGCGCACGGCCATTGGAACCACATTGAATTGGAACTTAACCACCACATCCCTTCCTAAACGAAATGGAAGCGATAAACTGCTTAAATAAAATGCTAAAATGTTAAACTTCTGAAATAGCAGTTGTTTAACAAGATAAACAGTTCGTAGCAAAATCGGAACGGTTATTGACTGTCACGAATATGCAGGGTTCTTTGACCTGACCGTAGCCTATAGTCAGTGCGAATTTGCGCAGAGTGACGTAAACAGAGCTAAACATCCGTCCCCTATAACGCAATGAATTACCGAGGTCTTTTACTTATCCACTGTCCCCCAAGGCCAGTCAGCGCGTTCAGAAATGTTCTGCTTCTGTAAATACAATCCGTGCGTTCACCGGATTCTTATTGCTATTACGCCCATCACAGGCATCGGTCACACTACTCAGCTGGTGAAAGGAAAAACATTGTGCAACGGTCTTGCAAGCTGCAGAAGCTTGAATTAAAGTAATGAACAGCAATCTCGATTCGGTTGCTTATGCCGGCATCAGAGGGCGCTGCCCTCCGAGTCGAAGCCTATCAAAGGGTCCTCGGCAAGATAAACTCTCTGCAGTCGGTAGAAAGAGTCAAATGACATACATTTTAAATACTTTAGAAATAATCTGATCTAATGACCAGTCTACAATTATTATTATAGTAGCACGGAGGGTGATGATCCCTGGCACATCAAAACGCCATGACGCCTACAGCGTCTCGAACGATCTTTAATTTGATTACTTTCGTTTTCTAGCTATATTACACAACGCCACTCTGACAGGCTTTCTTTACTTAGTATATGAAAAATGTCGACTATTTGAATTTGGTTTGGGGAATAATTCTGAAGGGGGGAGTGCCATGGGAAATCTTTTCAGGGAGTCTGGGGTACGTTTACATGTTACGGTACCCCTTTCGGGGGACCCCATATAATGGGAAGCAGATTTTTGGAAACAGATTTAGGGCCAGTAACTGTAACTTTTGATGATTTTTTTTTTTCAAAATTTCTGTTGTTAATGCCAACTACAGTTTCTTGTTCCCTCTCAATACCATGTTTACACACCTTGCATTGAGTTACTCAACGCAGCATCTATACAACAGTCATTGTTTTTGTTTGAATTCTAGTCCGGACCTCATTCTCCTGTCAACAATAACGACGCAGTCTACGCATGCAGAGGTTGAGTGGACATGGTGAATACTGGTATTTCAGCTTGCTTCGGGAGCAGAATACGGAATTGTAATTGACGTTGAAAACAATGATAGTGCCAAAAAAAATCATGAGGAACAACGTCTGGCTCGTTAAAAATATCAGACAGATATAGCAATCTGCTAGTACATGAAAACATTCAGAACGCAAACAAATGCTTTTGTCAGGCACATCACCCACAAACTGAAAGGAAGTGTAAAATTCCTTCTTTAGAGTAAGGTTGTGTGACAAGTGTCGGTATACATAGTCGCAACAATATCAGTCTCCGGTTTCGGCTGCAGCCAGAATGACGAACAGCAGAACCCTTCCTTCAACATACGTCCACGTTCCGAAACGAAAAAAAGCAATCTGATTTTTTTTCATCAGTGGAATATAATAATGTCGTCAGGCCTGTTTTATGTTTTATAAACGCAGCAGATGAGTCGAAATGAATTTCTGATATCGCTCAAAATAAACCAACTCACATAATTTTTAGAGTGAATCAAGAACGGATGGTAGAAAAAACGCGCAGAAATGCGGACGCTACCTACCGTCCTTCCACTTGTTTCTTTGTCAAAAACTCATATTTACTTTATCTCTTTCAGAAAAAAAAGTTAGATTTCTGTCCTTTTGATAGCAAAATCGACCACTTTAGAACTATTTACTCGGAAAATACGGCAAAAGCGAGAATCATGCTGTGACGTATATTGGAGCTTTTAAAGGGGGCCTTAACACCATACTGTTCACATCAGGCAGCTGAGAGCGAATTTCAATAATTTTTTTGTCCTATGTTTGTGTTCGTGACAAAAGGACCAGTGTTTTTGCAGCAGTAAGGCTTTTCAGGGATTCAGCGAAAGCGTTTTGAGGAAATCGATTTCGCCCGCAAGGACTTTGCAGGCGGCCTGCCGCTCGTGAAAAAAACCCCAACGCTAGCGGTCGGTGTCCTACGAGACTCCATCGAGCTCGCAGCCAGAGATAACGATCGGCAAATACAATGCTCTGTACAAACAGAGCGCAGGATGGTAACCGACAGTGGAAATATTAAACCCGGAAATTGAAAAAAATAAACTTTCAGCAAATCTCATTGTAGATTTTTTACAGAAAAAAACCCCGCAAAATGCAAACGCAAGCGATTGAAGTTTTTTGTCCCAAACTGTGACGAAGCTGGGGTATAAATACTCCCGGTAGTTGAAAGCGAACGGTCGCTCAGGTACTCGGCTAGATCGCAATGCCGGGGCACCAACGTATTAGGATGACTACTTTCAAGTCTGGACCAGGGTTAACTTTCCTAGGTCTGCTTTTCATTTTCGCCTGCGGAAGTTTCGCTGCAATTGATCATTCACAGGTTAGGCTATTTTTCTTTTCAGTGTTACAAAGTTGCTTCCTGATAATGCGGGGTGTACACCGTATTCGTATATGTATGTTATCCTAATCCAGTTACGAGATTTCTTTCAGGGTACTTCTAACCATGGATGATATGCTTCCATGGTTTAACTAATAAACTGAGTAACTAAGTAAGTAAGTAACTAATTGGCTGATTAGCTAATAAGTAAGTAAGTAACTAACTAACTAACTATTAAACTAACTAACTAACTGACTGACTGACTGACTGACTGACTGACTGACTGACTGACTGACTGACTGACTGACTCAGTAAGTTAATTAACTAATTGACTAACTAACTAATGTTATTATTATAGACTTTATTTCGGACTCATTGTCCATATAATTGCGAAAGAAAATCTGGTGATAATATACACAGTTTGATTAAGTAAAACAAGGAGAAGCTTATTCCATAGTTTTATCGTTTCAGAGTTTAAATAAATGACTATACTAAATAACTAAATAATTAACTAACTAAATAAATAATAACAAACCAACCAACCAACCAACCAACCAAACAACTAACTATGTCGACCAAGGTTTGTAGGATGCTTTATCGAGTCAGGGACAGTAGATAGCACGCCAGACTTCGTTGTCACTCGTGACCTTGGCCAGCTCTTCAGTTGATGCACGTTGAGTATCCACGTCAAGCTATTGTGCATAGTTTTATGGGTCCTTCCGCGTGTGTCCATGGGTTGGTTTCAATAAGATGACCGCGTCTGCAGGCGATTCGGATGTCTGTGGCAATGACCTGCAAGCATGTCTGGCCCGGATCTCATTGTCATATTCATGTAGCTCTAACTGTATGTAACACGGCCTTCCCAGCTGATGTTCAGTGCAGCTAACATCACTTTGTGTAACAGCCATGAGAGATAAGGAAAGGACCTTTGTAAGGGCCCGAATTTCACATCCACGACAGAGAATATGCTCAACGGTTTGCTGGTGTACACAATGTTGAGCTTGTTAATCCGACCTGCACATGTGTTAACTGCATTGTTATTGTTGACAAGGTGAATTCTGGGTCCGGACTAGAATTCGAATGCAAACAATAATAGTGTTTTTACAGATATATACGCCACGTTGACAAGCTAAATAGTTCGTATTTCAACATGATGTACATGGAGTAGAACAGAACTTGCAATTGACATACCGATCACAAAATAGTATAAAATCATCAAAGGCTACAGCCCACTAACCTTTCAATTACGAATTTTGTGGGACGTCCATCGGGCGCTTTATATTTTTTTCAGTACGCTGAACACAGAAACCCTCGATTCAGAAGCAGATACCGCTAAGCACAAAACAGAACAGTTGACACCAAAATTTATCACTTCTAATGCATTTCAGATATCACTTTTGTATTGCATTGGTGCAGTCCGTAACGGTATTCCTAGTGTGACAAAATGAGCGAAAAAGAACGAGATATTTTTTCACAATATAAATAACTTACACATGTATAAACCTACATGTAGACGTTGAAATCAAAACTGGAAAAATTGCCAAAATATCAGAATGTAAAATATCCAAACAACTAATCCTGATTTAAGAGTGTCCGCATTCGTTGACAGTGAACACTGGCGAGAAATGTAAAATTAATTCTAATCAATATATTCATGATTCTCTATATACATCCCATTAAATCTTTCAATAGGTATAATCTTAACATTTGAATGGGATAAATATATTTAGATTGTATCAAAGTTTTCAAAAGACACTCGTAGAATCCCTATTATCTTTCTTCTCAAATATTTTCCATCCGTCGCTTTGTTTACAGCCGGATAAAGAAGAAATAATCTCAAGAATTAGACGTAACTCTGGATCACGTGCCAAACGGTCAAGCGGGTAAGTAAAGCATAACATTCCATGCCAGAAGGCGGTATACGTGGCCGAAATTATAATCACACCATCGATAAAGACGCATAGATCATTTTTGCGATTCAAAACGATTCCCTTCTTCCTTTTCGGTTCTTTCAGAGTGCGTGTGATCACGCTTAATTTGTTGTCATACGTAAACTTAGCTCATTAACATTCTTAAATGTAGGACTCTAAAGTTCTTTCTTGAAAAGTTGTATGATATATATATATATATATATATATATATATATATATATATATATATATATATATATATAGTTATATAGTTATAATAGTTATATATAGTTATATAGTTATATATATTTATATAGTTATATATATATATATATATATATATATATATTATTATTATTATTAATTCTTTATTTCGGACAATGAGCATGTCCATATATATAAATGGTTACAGGATTGGCAAAAAGAATGATACAAAAAAGGTTACATCAAGAAATATTCATTTATGGGTTAGACCATAAAGACATATTTCTGAACACAGATTAGAAGACTGAATTTATCCATCTTTTCCTCAAGTCAGAAGTGAAGTACACAACATCATACACCTTACGTATAATTAGGTTCTCACTCATAGAAACCCTTTTCATCAAACTATTGATTTGCTTTCTAGCAAAGCATCAAAAGTGTCAATCCTATTATATACAAACATAGTACTAGCACTGCTGCGTCTGTCATATCGTAGAAGTATGCGACCAGCATTATTGTAAGCAACTTTCAATTGTTTCAGGGCGCTTTTATTATAGCTGACCCATAAGTTACCACCATACAATTGATAGCAATATGCTTTAAAGAGTTTACATTTAACACTCTGAGAACACATAGAAAATTTTCTCAAAAGCATGTTAGCAGAGATATAAAAAGATCTCCTCTGACGCTCGATATCAGAATTGTCACTGAAGGTATTTGCCAACATATAGCCGAGGTGCTTTTTCTTTTCAACAAATCGCAGTTTAACTCCATTGAGATAAACAGCCGGAATATGTTCCATCATACATCGCTTGAGAATTATACACATACATACAGTTTTCTCTGTATTGAAAACAATATCATGAATATTGCCATAATTGCTACATATATTTAAAAGTATCTGAGTTCCTTTCACTGACGGGCTTATCAGACATATATCATCTGCATACATCAGATGGTTAACAAAAACACCACCGATGTTGCAACCAACCTTAGAATTAATCAATCTATGGCTAAGATAGTTTTAGTTATATAGTTTATATATATATATATATATATATATATATATTATATATATATATAATATAATATATATATATATATATAGATATATATATATATATATATATATATATAAGTTTACAGTTGTCCTTGTTGGAAATCACAGTGCTCGATGTTAAAGCAGAGCGTTATAAATAATAATACAAATTACTTCAATTACAACGTACTTATATCAGTTACTTGAAGGGACAAAGTCGCCCATTTTTCATGAATTTTGTTTGATACGAGATACTACTTATATTGTTTGACATGTTGAAAGATACTGAATGAATGGGTGACCATGCATATATTCAACCCCAGTTTTAGACAAATTAAATGAAACAAGCGCAAAAATGAATTAATGGTCATGACCATTAATTCATTTTCGCGATGGTTTCATGTATCGTGTCTCAAACTGGGGTCGAATATATGCATGGTCACCCATTCATGCAGTATCTTTCAACATGTCAAACAATATCGTATCAAAACAAATTCATGAAAAATGGGCGACTTTGTCCGGTCCCTTTAATACGTTTTCATGCATCCTGCGATCCTCCAAACTTAAGTAACAGTAATTATTTGTACTGAAAGTAATTCATGTTATGTGTACTACTATGTACTCGAAATTTCATAAACTTTAACACCTTCTATACCCGGAGAAGCTCTAAAAATGTAAAAGTTATGATCAGCGTTCGTCGTGCAATTTTTCATTTGAGAAACGCATATTCAAAAATATTGGTGGGCGGAAAAAAACAATTTTGATTTTAACGAAACATATGGCAATGAATCTGAAAGTTTCTCGACAATGAAACTCTCGAGGGTATTTCTTAATCTGCAAAAACTGTTTTCAAAGCTCATCTTCCTCAACCTGGTTTCTTACGGATATCGCAGGGTTGTAAAACTTTTAAAAGAGATTATATTACTTTTCACAGTTTTGTTTTTATTTGCTTATTTTCTGAATCATATGGCGATCCGGCTAGCCCGTTTCCTCTTGTCATTTCGGAGCCGCCAATTCAATAAACTCACATCCGTATTCCAACTTCGTTATTCGCCATTTCACAAAGTAGCCATGCCCGCTGTTGTTCTGGACAAGGAGTCTAATGTATACAACAAACTTCGGCTCTTTTTTTTCGCAGAATTCACATACGACATTATCACTCCAGTTATCCTTGCCATCAACTGGAATGACGAAGTCAGCTCGGTGGAATTGGACGGTCTCGGGGCAACATACTCTGTCACCATGACAAGAAACAGAGGTACGGAAGGAGAAATTTCATGCCAGTCTAGACTTTAACCGTAATTTGTGCTTGCTGATAACATTACTTGACTAAACAATATTCATTACGATGTCAGACATTTTTTTCGTAGAAGTTGGCCAACATTTTATAAAATCTATTTTTTCTGTTTTGTCTGCCGTTTCTGAATGAGTAATCTGTCTACTGGGACTTTCTGATATCAACTTCACGTGAGAAACCATGTTCAAAAACAACTATAATTGGTTTGGTTTTGACGGAATTCAAATCTGATTCCTTATAGAACTTATCCGTCCAAAAGCTGAACTGCTACGCAGACAAGGCACGCAGAACGTGACCGAACGCCTACCGTTCGACTCGCACAAACATTTCATCGGTCACGTGATCAAAAGGGACTTGTCGACGGGCGCGGAGCTGGCGCGCGGAATCGCCGCTTTCACCCAGACAAAAGGACTGGTAAGTACGAGGTCTATGTAAACGCAGAACAACGATTGTAGGTCGGACTTCTTCCTCGTAGAATATATGATAAAATATGGTTTGGGTCAGATTTGTTTTACAAACTGTTAGACAGTGCCAGTGAACATTTTTCCTTTTAAAAATTCGTCGTTGTCGTTTGGGTTGCATGTGAATGCGTTTATTTGGGAAAGTGAGCGGCAGATGGTCATGTTATAGGACAAACGCCCATTTCCTTCATCTACTCGTCGATTAGAAACCGAAAGACGTCAGTCGTGATGGCAAAATTCGTCCGGAATATATTTCCGGCATACACATGGATACGGTGTGCAGTGATGGCTTTTGCGCTCACAGCCAATCAACGGCAGATACCATGCCGATTCGCAAAACGGAAAGTTTCGCATCAGCTCGACACGAGTCCAAATGCCACTTTTTTGGTCGCTGCGACTCTGATGCGAGTGATGCAATAAATACTAGATGACGTAGAAGCAAACACTGGAACGTGCTATTCAACAAATTGATAGACATAGACACTGAAAACAGCGACTCAACGTATTCGTGGGGAAAAGCACCGGAAACTGCGCTCGGTTGGTGGTGCGGCGCAAAACAGCCAAAGTGGTTTATGGAAGTTGTTCATGGCGAGCCGTGAAGTGTGCACTGTGTGATTTGTTGTGTCAAAGTCAACATTACAACCGGAACCAGCTAAAAGAATCCATACATGACGTGTCAAATAATATTTGAACAGGAATATTAAAAAAAAATATAATGTTATAACAACTCTTATCGTTCATCATTGAACGTGTCAAGTTAAATCACATGAGAGAAAGTTGTCTTTCTGAAGTCTTTATACAACCAAAGTAGTATTTCAATGCAATCCGCTGTGTGCATACTTGAATATAATTTTACTTTACTGCGTCACATACATGTAAATGGTAAGCTGCCAACATTTGGTAGATAGTCTTTTACACAAAGGCAGATAAGCGGCGTCGGTTGGTTTATGTCATCAATCCGCTAACCAGTTAATTATTAGGATTCATTTTCTCAAAGAAAAGAAATTGCCAAATATTTACTAGAGCTTTAAATTCAACATGGCCGCCATCCCTGTTTTTAACTCTTTAGGGGAAATCCAATTTTTCGATTTTCACAAAAATAAGTATAAACTTTATTTACTCGACGAGATTCAAAAACGTATGCTGCCACAGAAGCACCCAGCTGACTGTACCATTATTATTTAGGGAATAGAATCCCATCTCATACCCGTCGGTCATCCCTAAAATATAATGGTGCAGCCCGCTAGGTACTTCTGTGGCAGCATACTTGACAAGGTCCCAAAAATGCCGCCCTCCCCGCAAATGGTAGAAACAAAATGCTACTGTAAAAGTTTAGAGGTCAGAACGAATATCTGCCCGCGGGCGCAACCTTCATTAACATTTTGTTGTCGCCATACAGGACGGCTCGCTCTACATTGACGGCAAGGAAATCAAGTTGACGCCATTCAAGGCTGAATCAAGTGTACATGATTTGCATATCATTTACATGGCAGAGGAGGAGAGGGGCGACTTGACCAATGATATGATCAGGATAGAAGGTATGTGGTGAAAAATAAAACAACGCAAGAGTACATTAAGGGGCCAGTAGCTGTAAACTTTTGATGATTTTTTCCCACAATTTTTATTGACTATGTCAAATGCAAGTTATTATTTCACCCCGAAGCATGTTGAAACACTATTTTGCCTGGCAACAATCCCCCTAAATTTGAATTCTTGTCAGGATAAAATTCACTTGTCAACAATAACGATGCCATTTACATACGCTCGGGCGGAGTTGACAAGCTTGGATGCTTTGCATCTAAATATGCTTTTTGGTTCAGTAGAAAACAAACTGTCGCTTACATTGAAACAAAAGTAGTGAAAAAATCATCACGACTTACACGTAATGGTCCTTTAATCAAAGGATATGAATAAAAAAAAATCAAATTTCTTAGTGTACAATAGCAGTTAAGCCTGACATTTTCCCATTTGCTTTTGTTCCTTTCATATATAAGGTAGAACGCGCCTTGGGACAGATATTTGAACTCTCAAACTTTTCCAATTCTTTGCTAATCCACCACTTGTGGGGGTTGATTTTGAAGACCTTGCTAAAAGAAAAACTTTCACCGTCTTTGTTTTTGAAAATCGAACATATTCTATTTCTCGATAGAGTTAACACAGGACTGGCGGCAATTTTGCATTCCAAATATCGGTATATCTTGGGTAATTTGTTTCTCGGGTACCAAAATTTGCACGGTAACCCCAAATTTTATTCTTGATTTTGAAAGAGAATAGTTGAATGATTCCTTGAGGAAAGTTTGAGCAAAAGTTTAAGTCTTTCACTTTCGAAGTATAGTTTTTTGTGTCTTTAACACAGAAAGCCAGCCTCTCTATGACATTTAAAGGGAAGTAGTCGTCACAACTGCGCCTGTGCGAGTTTCTTGTTTACAATAAATGTATTTCGTGTACGATCTCTAGATGCACCTCATCATCATAGCTGCAACATTTAAACTATACGATGTAGATTATGACAGACAAGTTTTCACTTTCATCAATCACCATCGTACGTTGATAACAGTGTTGCCATTGATCTTAGGGGTCCCATACAACCTTTGAGCCCAGTTCCGACAACTATATCACCTTTAACGATACTGTGATATCTTTGTATTCTTATTTCCTTTCAAGCTATTGATACAAGTGCGTTCTCGTCTCGTAAGAAACGAGATCTCGCCATTGCCGAACAAACAGTTGAGCTAATGGTTACCGTGGAACACGACGTCTACGAGGAACTTGGATACGGCGCCGTCGACTACATGCTGTCATGCGTGAATTTTGTGAGTATTCAATTCTATGAAGATGGTTGTGACCTTGACATTCCAAATACAAAGTTCCATCACCTTTTCAGCTTTTGGATATCAACTTCGAGTCGAGACAACATTCAAGTAGTACACGCCTCGGAATTGAAAGACTCGGATTTTTTGCGCCAACACTAAGGGAACATTATTAATTCCCTTTCGAAGGAACAATAAAAACGCTAAACACAAACTAGGGCCGAAGTGCATATTTTGCAATAGAGAGGCCAAACATTTGAAAATCAAAATGGCTGCCATCTCTATGTTAACCCTAATAGGGAAAATTAAATTTTCGATTTTCACAAAAATAAGGCGATGAAAACTGTGTTTTCTCCGTGATCTTCAAAAAGGAGCCATCACAAGTGGTAGACAACAAAGGTATTGTTTGCTCCATCCATACATTCATAGAATCAAAAGCTCGCACCTTGTAACAGATCCAAATACTACAGCAGAATGGCAACGGAGCCACTCTAACTATTTGCATTTCTCACTATTAGTGTCCAACTGAATTTGACATCTCAGCCATAACTTAAGTTGCAGTAAGCTTATTTTGTTCTGACACTGTAGAGAAAGCAAAAAATTCGTTTACAAGTTCAAAGTGTCCAATGCATTCCTACTTTGATTGATACAACTTGAGATATTCTAGTCCCATGGTGACTTGCGCCAAACGAGGCCGTCGTGCTCCGAGAAATTTCAAACAGCGTCGTGCATTAAACACCTTACCTATTTGATTGAAACGTGTTTGTTTACTATTTCTTTCCTAATTTCAGGCCCAAGCCATCTTTATGGACGACAGTCTTCTCGCACACGGAATCAAAATAAAATTCACCGTCGTCAAAATGGTCCTGCTGGAATCAGACGAACTTCTGGTGGGTTGCAATGTATTCAGATTACGATTCAGAGCGCTTTGACAGTGAATACAATGAATATTTAATTTGGATTGGATTCTTGACCTACATATTCTGACAAGTTTCTTATCAAACAAACACCTATAGACAAGTTGATCTGTGTTACGGTGCCATCATAAATTGCAATATGAGTCGCTCTGTATGAAAACCTGTGCAAGAAATCTTCTTTGTAAATCGAGTAATACTAATCAGTGTCTTCTTTTAGCACATACCCCGCACATACCTTTCACACTTGGCCAACGACGACTCCTTCTATAAGTCAGCTCTTGTATCTATCTATCTATCTATCTATCTGTCTTTTTTCCTTTATTTCCAGTCCCTGACAGGTCAGCGTTCTTACGGCGATATCACAGACCTCTTCGCGACTTTTGCGTTCAGCTTTGAACGGCAGCAAACCTGGCGTGACGGCGGCGAGGAAGACTTGAAATACTACGATGTCGCCGTAGTCGTCGGCGGGTGAGTGTGTCACAGCTACTTGTTTAAACTTTTGAGCGCCAAAGTCTATTTTTGTCCTCTTCATAAACTAAACCCCTGTCAATTTTGAAAAAAAAAACTGTAGCCAATAAAATGTGATATCCATTTGGTCTAAAATTATCAAAAATTACAGAAAAATTCACAAAAATTGGTAGAATTTTGAACTAAAATTTTGGCAGGAGAAAATTTCAGCGCTCGAAGGGTTAATCTTGTTTTGTTTTACTTTGCCTTGAACGTTAAACCAAAAGTCTCGAAGCCTTTTATGATATGTATAAGGTATAGGAAGTTTGAAAGCAACACAATACATATCAGTCGGTCAGTAACATACTGTCTGCCAGATGGAATCATAACGAACGAACAAAGACACGGATCCGAATTCGTTGTATGAATCGGAATTGATGCAAAAAACTGGATGCAACGAGATAAAATAAGTACATCGTCCATCGACACATCAGGGAAAATGGTTTGAATTGTAATTTCAGGACTGAAATTCTAGATCCTTCGAGCATAAAATGTCAATTTAACAACTGAAAACTATGTTTAATAACAAAAAAAAACGTGCGGCATTGAATAAGAAATCTTGTGAAATAGTAAAAACAGCTTTAACGCTAACAGTATGAGCAGGCATGTGATTCAAATCGCCGTATGTAGTCTTTAATCGTCAATACGTTATTCAAACATTCACACAATGAGTTATTCAATACTTGAAATGCACAAATTCAGCTGTTACATTACTTTTTGCAAACGGAGAAGAAAAATGACGATGATTAAATCGCAAAATGAAGGCGAGCAATGTAGTATCGAGGTCCTCGTTTGCATCGGCACTTCGATGGGCAATTGGGAATGCGATCATCGCCTGCCAGCCCCCTGAGGGTAGCTGGGGACTTCGCTGCGATATATTATTGCACGTTCAAACAATCTCTATCATTTACGGCGGGTGGCCACCGTGGCCAATTTTCCGCAGTTCAATGGTCATTTTGTTTTGATTGATAGAGAGACATACAAAGCCGTTGCAACTTGTGAAAAGATCAACACTGAAATTGGGTTCACTGAATGAACGATCACAGATTCTTCAGATAACATTCACCGTCACAAAACACTTTGATTCTTGTAGTAAAACTCTACTCCTTGCATTTTTCTCATGTTCAAGTAATCGAATAAACTCTGAACTTGTTTTACTTTAAATAAAACAAGTTCAGAGTTTATTCTATCATAGCTGTATGAAATTCCAAGCCAATGTGTACGTGTATTGACAATTATAAAGCTGACATTAGTTGTAGAATTACTTATTCTAGTCTTGTGCGCATATTTTAACTAACATGCTCCATTGATCGTAAGTTACACTTAAAGGTATAATGCGCCTCGGAGCTAGTAATTTCTTCTTTTTTGTGAAAATCGAAAATAGTTCTTCCCTAGTGTAGAATTAAAGGCCCAATAGCTGTATCTTTTTAGTATTATTTTTGTGATTTTATTTTATTTCCAAACTAAACCAAGTTCGTTGGAATATGCTCATTGAGGGGTGTTTATACAAGTATAATAAATTGTTCACTGGGACTGCATGTGCAATTTTGAGCAAGATAAATAATAAACGTTTGCCCAAACATAAAATGGCGCCCTCAGGCAAATAAAGCAAAAACACTGCACGTCGTGCATATATGCATTGGAATCTTCACAGAAACAACAGAGTAGTCCAATATAACGCATAGTACTGAATGTTTTCCACTGGGACATCATATGCTTTGTTTTCTTTGTAATAATACCAGTTTTTAAAAATGGCGGGAAATCAAAATAACGGTTAAAATTTAAATTTACCTGTCCAATTTTTCAGTAGTAAAAGACTATATCCTTCAAATTTGTAGAATTTAAAGAAAACCAGAGAAAATAGAAAGCCTTTTTTCAGGTCAACAAATTTCAAGAGTTACAGCTACAGAGGCTTTAACAAGGATACAGCGGCCATTTTGAATTTCCAATTTGTGCGGTGTCCTTCCTTGACTTTCATTATGAATTATAAAAGAAATGATAGGAGGTCTTCTTGAGGAACGTTTACTATTAAGGAATTGTTATTTTCTGTTCCAAGGCGTATATTACCGTAACACCTGTACGACTGTTTTGAATTATAAGCTGTACCATTGATCCTGAACAATCAATATTCATACAAACGTCCGTTTCTTTTTTACCACCAGGACTTCCGTTTTCGACAACGGAAATGACGTCGGTCTGTCCTCGTTCCAGGGATGCGATGTCAACAACCACTACATCGCGATCAAATACTACACAAACGACCACACAGCCCGCATTCTTGCCCGTCAACTTGGTCACGTGTAAGTTTTTATGTTTTGTAATGCGCATGTCTGTTCCATCAACGATTACTATTTATCATTCAACTCACTGAAATTAAATATCAATGTCATCTGATGTCTTAAAAATCACACAAGAAAATAAAACTGCAACAGAATTTCGACGGAGTCATGATGCATAAATAAAATAAAATCTTGATGTTGAGCTGGTTGTACCCCATTCATATCAAATTCTATATGCATGTTTAAGGTAGAACGCACCTTGGGGACATATATTCGGACCCTCAAACTTTTACAATTCTTTTCTGATCTACCACTTGTGGGGGTTTATTTTAAAGCTCTTGGTGTAAGAAAACTTTTTAGCGGCTTAGTTTTTTCGAAAATCGAAAATTGTATATTTTCTACATAGAGTTAACACAGGGTTGGCAGCCATTTTGACTTTTAACTGTGGGTTCATCTTTGGTTGTCTGTTTCTCTAGTACCAAAATTTGCTCGGTGACCGCCGATTTTTATTCTTGATTCAGTAAGAGAATGGTTGAAAGATTCCTTAAGGAAAGTTTGAGCAAAAGTTTAAGCATTTCGCTTTCGAGGTATTTACTACCTCAACATAGACTGATCAGTCGTCTGTATAAGTAATTGTTACATTTGGTGATAAGCTGCAAGAAGGAAAACTGCTCCTTGTCAGATTTTGGTTCTGCGCATCAGGCATAGAATTCTTCATGCGTTGAACCGTAATATAGACTTTAAATTTCACTTCAGAGTGGGAATGGACAACGATGAACCGACACAGGAATGCTATGAAGTTGGAATCATGTCCGACGTCAATGTGCTAACATTTACCAGCTGTAACAGATATGATGCAATGGCGTACTTGAGGTCAGTCAACTGTCGTGTGATGAGAGAGAGAGAGAGAGAGAGAGAGAGAGAGAGAGAGAGAGAGAGAGAGAGAGAGAGAGAGAGAGAGAGAGAGAGAGAGAGAGAGAGAGAGAGAGAGAGAGAGAGAGAGAGAGAGAGAGAGAGAAATTGGAAACTGAAGAGCGCGCACACAAGAAGAATGCAGTGAAGTCAAGGAACGGATACACAAGTCCATATTATTATCGAGATACTTCTTGGTGTTCATTCCACAGTTCTCAAGAAGGAGCGTGTTTCTCTGACGTTCCCGACGACACCGTGATATTCGAGGCTCTGAGACCGAAGACGAGCGTCTCGACTACGACTGCTACCTGAGATATGCCGCCAATAGCGGCTACTACAGCGATGAAGTCTGTCCGTGGCGAAAAACCTACCAAACGGTATGGCTTCCTAGTCACGTGATATGTCAATCGGGGAGGGGTGATTATTTTTTTTTCTGTCACGAGTATTGTTTTCCATCATCTGAAAAAATTTCATGTCCATTTATCCACAGTACCTCTATCCAGTGACTCTGATTTATCTATGAATATTAACCATTGATAATTAGTCTTTGTCATCTCATGTACATATTTGAACATTTTGTACAATAGACCGGTCTCGCTTCGGACAATAGCTTCGGTAAATTCCATTGTTTGTGAAGGCCCTCTGGTGGTGTCTGGAAGGGACATACTAGTATGCGGCTGCGCACCACAGTGAAAATACAGATACTCAACTCTGAGGTAGAGTAACCGCGGCAAGACAGATTTCCTGGAGGCTTCTGTTCTGATCAATTTTTTTTTTCTTTTCAGGGTGATTGCAATATTTGGTGCAGCGTGATCGACCAAGAACTGATGATCGACAGTTGTGTCGACGAGGGAGAGATGCCTCTCTTTGCCAATGCCGGGTGTGGTCACAATCGGGTAATTTTTACACTTATCATCAAGTTGTCTGATAACTGAGTGGGTTTTCATTGAAACTTGACAGCTTTGATGACACAAAATACAGGTGAATCTTGTTGAAGGAAACGATGAATAGAAGTGATCGCCACGAAGGAAACATAAAGTAGCGGAAAGAATCGGTTAGCATACAGCATAGGAGATAGACAGACTGAGTACGAAACGACTCTGTTTGAGAGAGAGAGAGAGAGAGAGAGAGAGAGAGGAGAGAGAGAGAGAGAGAGAGAGAGAGAGAGAAGAGAGAGAGAGAGAGAGAGAGAGAGAGAGAGAGAGAGAGAGAGAATTCTCGGCGGATATTATTAATATTAAGGTCCATAAGAGATTTTCAAATTTGTTTTCAAGAACCAAGGAAGCTTACATGATTCAATGTTTATTCTTATGTAAGGTGTGTGACCAAGTTCAAGGATGCGTGTGCCCCGAAGGGGAAATCTGTAACACTGATGGTGACGGTAAGTGGTGACCGCGTACGTGACTACTCGTCAACACTTCATATTATCGCATTCATTGCAGTGCGCAGTTATAGAAGGACAACTGTTATTGCAACGTCATTATACACTCAATTAGACATTTGAAAGGTTTTTCCGTTTATTAGTTATTCTGTGATGTTTAGCTGTGGGTTTGATGATAACGAAGCACGCATGTGCGCGCACGAAGTTGAGTTCTGCGGGCAAGCTCCATGGGCTGATTCTAAATCCTCTCAGACTAATCGAGCTTTTCTATGATATAACGAGGATTTCATTGGAGCAGGTAAAACACCCTTTAAACAAACCATTATAAAAATCGATATTGTAGAATCTTTTAAAATTCAGCGAAAATTATTGGCTGTCGTCAAAATTCCCTTGTAAACCTTTACCAGCTGGCAGTGAAAAGGAAAGCGCAGAATATTGTCAATGATTCTCATCACCCTCTCCATGGTTACTTCCAGAAACTCCCGTCAGGGAGACGTTTTCGGGTTCCTCGTGCAAAGAAAAACCTCTTCAAAAAGTCATTTCTTCCTCAGCAGTTTCAATTTTAAACTCAAACTCGATGTAGTTGTTTTAAACCTCCAGTTGGTCCTTTGTTGTTTCCGTCTATGTTTCAATTTTTGTATCTATGTCGCTACCTTGTGTGTGTTTTTAAGCATTTCAATGTGTAATAGCGTCCCTCTTTATAGAATCTTTTGCTAGATGTACTATTTTAATTTGTATATGATGAGCCTGAAGGCAAATTTCTACATTTTTTGTGGATAATAAAGTAATTGAATTGAATTGAATTGAATTGAATTGAAACGAGGCACACGAGGGCAGACACAGTCTCATAAATGACATCTATCACTTTCAAAACAGGCAAAGCCCTCGATGGCATCGACCACTATCGAGTTGTCACGACGCAAACGTACGAGGGCGCCCAACCCGAATGCGTGGCTTACGGCGGAACCTTGGCAAACATCCGAAACGTGGACATCCAGAACCACCTTGCCAACTTCCTGGACGGCCATCCGGAACACGACAACTTCTACTTCGCCTTGCATCAAAACGAATCGGCTGGCTACATCCTACAGGCCAACGGAGAAATTCCCGAGTACTTCAACTGGGTTACGGGGGAACCGAACGAAATGGGCAACGGCTGTGTCGTCTTGAGGTGAGATACGGTATACTTAGTCTACTCCATCTTGTAAAAGTTAATGTTCTGTTAAAAGATGAGCTTATGAGATTGCATCAGAAAGGTTGTCGAACCATAAAAGTTGTGAAGTAGTTCATGCAGAGAGAGAGAGAGAGAGAGAGAGAGAGAGAGAGAGAGAGCGCTAAAGCTATTAACAGTCCGGGTCAGCTCCAAAATTGGAGCGCTATACCATATATTTCCCCACTCTCATTAGCCAATCAGCGGCCAGCGCGCCATCAGTAAAAATTGTATTTCCTGGCAACCTCCACATGCGTCCTTCGTTACGTACGCCATACTGTGTCGAACTCCCGCGCCGTATTCTGTCATAATGTCGAACAGTTGTGTGGCCACTCTGTCAAAACACAATTTCAAAAGCGCGTACCAATTTTATTCTGGCTAAGACAACCAAACCCCATATATCGCTGTGATTCCTAGACTCTGGCTTGAAGTCCTGCGAAATATAAATCGTGTATCTACACAGATCGTTCAGAATACCCCATTTGTATCGGTGATGGCAGCGATACAAATTCTACCGTATGGGGAACAGCAGTTGTGTGGCCACTCTGTCAACACATTTTCAAAATCGCGTACACCATTTTTAGTCTGCGTTTGACAACTACAAAACAGGTATCGTTTTAAAGCTCTGACATTGCTCTTCTTCCTTGCAAAATGTTATACGCGTACCTACACAAATAACCTTTATAACAGTATTTCTAATAGAGATGACGAACATCCACAAAATGATTCTCGGTACTTGAGCGAAATCGATAAACTGGGGGTAGAAATGAATCGTCAATATTTCGAATATTTGTTCACTAATCGGACTCCTTGTTGGACATGACCTTCTGCAGAACACGTGGATTATGTTGACTGTCGAAATTCGTCGAAATTCACAAGACAGGGGCTTAATAAGCGGCCCAAAACTGCCGATCACACTTGGTGGGTAATTTGTGACCCAGCGTGACCTGTACTTTATTAATGATGTAATCTGGTCGATGATTGGCTGAATGCCGGAATACATTATCATAATGAGTCTCCAATTTTGGAGCTGACCCGGACTGATTAAGATTGCATCCCGAATTGCCACATTGTCTTAAACTAATTTTCCCTACGAGATAAATGGCATTATATTTCGGGACAGGCAGAGAATGTATTTTTTTGTGCAGCTATGCGAATATTTCATGAAAAGCAGAAATAAAGGACAAAAACCCCAAAATGTATCAAATTCCAATACTCAGCTAACTGATGTAAAGATAACGGCAGAAATACAAATCGAATCCGATGTGAGTTAAAGGAAAATAGAAATACTGCGACCCCTTTTGTACATTTCCCTCAGGCTGTCCGTAAATTGGTCGCAAAATATTTGTTGTTTCACTTCACACTGCGGACGACACGCCTGGAATAACATTACTGTAGTGTTTGCTCTATGAAACGATGGTTTTGGTATTTTTTGTCAAAACATTCACGAAATAGTATTTATATTTGATGAAATACATTTACATTGTGACTAGTGGCCCCCACTTGTGACCAACACTTCGTTTTGTGATGTTTTCCTACCTGGAATGCATATATCTAGTTAACTTACAATTGTTAATAGGTATTTGTGTAATCCCAAGTGGAGTCTGCGACTGTGGGTTTATGAATAAAAAAAAAATCCGCTGAAAAGAAACACGCTGTCACTTAGACTGGAAGATCCGTCGATCGAGGGCGAGCGGGAGCGTAGAGAGCGCCCTCGAGCGACGTATCTGGATGTCTGGATGTCACTCTGAAATTTCGCTCTCTTCATCAGTCACATTTAAAGAGTATGACAAACGTTCAGATCCAAGTATACCTAGATCTTACAAGACACATCTCCTCATCATTTATCCTATGTATCGCGATTTAGGTTATTGGGAAGTTATTAATGAACACAAAGCGACGTTTGTTTTTAATGGATTATTAATATTTTTCAGTCGTGAGTACGGTTACAAATGGATTGATTACGGATGCTGGGAAGCCACTGGTTCGGTGTGTGAAATTGGTAAGAGCAATGTACTTGCTGCCATCTACGTTTCCAAAGTCCACAAAACACCAAAATTTGCAGCACGAAATTCTGTATCCGTTTTTTAAGAAATGTACAAGTGCGCACGCGCTTTGCATCAGATCGTTCGCAACTCGCACCTTGAAGGGGCTGTATAGCGTGGTCTGTGCCCTCAAAGTAATCGGCAACATGTAGAAGTGGATTAATATCGATTGACTTGTGACTTGGTCAAAGCATTTCTCACAGAAGGTCTGCAAACGAGAGTTATACCACAGTCCTTCCAACCACGTGTTGGTGGAGGAACTGTGGTTATACGTAGGTCTGAAACCGTCAAAACACACAAACAAACACAATGAAAAATGACTCATGACATGACAGGTGTATTGATCGACTTTAATATGGCTACTGTGAATTCTGTTCTTCTATTAAAAAGCCTCACTCAATGCTCAGAAACATGAATTTTGCAATCCTTGAACACATTTTCAGACCTTCGAATTGACATACCATGATAAATGTCCTCTTATAATAGTTATAAGTTTAAAGTTTTTCCACGCAAGTCTCAGCGTCATGGTTACAGTATTGTCGCCCGGTCTCAAAGTATGAAAATACTCATAGAGTAAGCCAATCAGACATGCGTAAAAAATCAATTTACGTGATATGTAGACTGTAAGTATAAATTGTCCATACGTCTGGCCCCAGGAACAAAGACACCGGTTACCTACTGGCTGCCGCAGCCAACCAGAGCACGTTCAGAAGCAGAGGCCAACTGCCGCTTGTACGGTGGCCGCCTCGCCAAAATAGCAGACCATGGCACCAAGACCGACGTTGAAGATTACTTGAGCGGAGTCCCCGCCGCACAAGCCGCAACCGGGATATACTTCGGCCTGCAGAAGGTGGAGGGCGTCTGGAAGTACGAGGACGGCCATGAACTGCGGCTGTGGAACGACTGGAAATCAGGACAACCTGATGGAAGCTCTTCCTGCTCTGTGCTGAGGTACGTATCCTGCTTACGTTAGCACCCGAAAGTCGAGGGGTCAATGTCAAAATTGTTACTATCCATGCAGTTGTTGACGCATAAACGCTATATATTCAGTCATACACATTTTTTTCATACAGTCTAGAATTCAATTGTTCAGGAATGTTTTACAGCTCTACCTCGCAGGAAATGGCAACGCTTTAGGGATAATGATCTCCTCACATCTTTGCATATTTGAGTGCTGATATTTGTCATAAAGTAGTGTGAACTTCACGCATCGCACGGAGTAAGACGGGAAAACCACTTTTTCTCATCACCTTTCTTACTTAATCACGGCTACATATTACATGACAATGGTTTTGGGGTTGCGTAGTTATCCATGTTCAGCAAAGTCCCCGGCCAATTTGTCGTTTGTCGCCATCAGTAGGAAAATGGTTGCAGAGGTTTTTCGTGTCGCCAAAATCCCAAGAACGGCGAACAAATACAACACCATTCCACCGCCTATATCTTCAGAACTTTCCGTGCTCCATGTTATAAAATCAGGCAGTGTAATGACCAGAATCGAGATCTCAATCTTCCGTCGAGACGAAATATTCGGTAATTTGTTTCATTAGTACCAAAATTTGAATGGTGACTCCTAGTGTTTATTCTTGATTTCGAAAAAAATCTGGCTCAAAGTTCCCTTGTAGAAAGTTTGGGTAAAGAGTTGTGCACTCCCTTAAAGGTATACAGTCACCTGTAATCTAAATATGCCCATATATGGTCAAAGGGGCGTTCTTTTGTATTCAAAATGCCCATGTGAGGGCGTTGTTTTTAAAAAGCGGCCACCCGCTTAAAATCTGTGCCACAGATTTTAAGCGGGTGGCCGCTTTTTATTGGTTAGATTTTATCTTTCCATGGTAACTGTGGCAAAATTGGAACAGGTGAGAGTATACCTTTAACGCGAACGTTTCAATCAGTACAAAAGATGTTACATTATCGGGAAAAATCTTGAAAAGAGATAGCGACTTTAATGTTGCTATAATTATCTATTTTATTTGATTTCAGACCCAGTGATTCGTATCGGTGGGCGACAGAAAACTGCGACGAATCTCAAAGGCTACATCTCTGTGAGTTCGGTAAGTTTGTTAATATTGGGTACGTGTGTAGTTCCCCAGCAGACGACATCATTGCGGTAAAATGAAAGTATAGCTGCGGTATTGAAAATGTTCTCCATTCACCGGCACTGGAATTTCTGTTGTTTTAAGGATAAAAAGAAAATTTAGACACAAACAAATAAACATACATACAAACAAACAAAAAACTTTCACGTATTTAATTAAAATTATCAGTTTTTAATGTTACTGAATAGTCATACGACTCTACCCTTGAAGCATACGTAACTTTAGGCCCTACACATCCTTTTCTCCTAGACTGCATTGAGGGCGCTGCCTGGTGCAAAAATGGCGTCGTGACCGAATCAGATGGGTCATGCTCCTGTGAGTGCAACGCCGGTTGGAAGGGGATATTTTGCATGCGTAAGTCAATTCAGATTATTCAAATCATATAATCATTCAACATCATGAAAACGTTTAATCATCAATAATTTTAAGTGTGGTTCAGATGTCAGATTTGTATGAGACCCAACAGATTAACATATTCAAATTTTTGCATGCGTAGGACTTGATGGACAGCATGGTGCAGACCGTGACAGGATAAAATCGGAACTCTTTCCACACCTTACCAAACATTCATATTTTTTGCTGTATTCTTCATATAAAAGTTCTGTTTAACAACTAAAAGTTCAGTTTAAACAGGAATGAAAACTTTGTTAATCAGGCTGCTCTTGTAAAGTTATTTCGGTTGTTAAATAACAGTGCTCACGTATCAACTTCTTATAATAGAACCGCGCTGGTCAGATTTGCTTGCGAGTAAAATGTCCATTCTTTCACAACCAGAGCCTGAACAACCCCCCACTGTACGATACATGATATCCGACATTGCAACGTGTTCCAGAATGCATCGTATGACTGTAGCGCCCTCGGTGGTAGATTAGCGAAAGCTGCCTACCGCGGCCATGTTCCAGAGCATAGGAGATTTTATGATCGCCAAGGGACAGACGGAAGCGTTGATCGGGTTGCACAAGGAAGGTGATTGGTGGCTTTCGGAAGATGGCACGCAACTTGGCGCATACTCAATGTGGTCGGGAAATAATCCGGGCTCTAATGAATGTGCGAAAATGAGGTACGAAAAACTTCTCAAAAATATTCTCACTCTGTTATCGCTAGAGGGCGGCAAAGACTCGACGTCCGGCATTTCTCCTGCCCGGTAGACAAATGGCCGAGGAAGTTCAGTTTGCATATAACAGCAACTATTATTCCACTATTTAACAAAAGTAATGAAATTCCAACCTGTTTTACTCTTTTGATACGATCTGACCGTATTCTCGGAATGTACGATGTGTATTAAAAAACATGTGGCTTTGTAAATTCGACAAAAATCTGACAGATCGTCAATTGTTTTATTCATATCAGCTATGGAACTGATTGGATGTGGCTAGGTGCAGACTGTGATGACGACATTGCAAAGTTCGTCTGTGAATTTGGTAAGTGAGCTTTCAGTACTTTTAGTGCGAAAGTTATCATGGGATACACGCTCTTTATAAAACGTCCAACGTTGTTCGAAAGAAGGAAGTTTGTCATTTGGAATTAAAATAAGTATTTCTGGAAAATAGAGATGTACCTGTCCAAATAGAAACCAATGTTGTTTTGCCGAATCGGAGTTGTGTTTTGTACGCAAGAAACATCCCCTGCATAATTTTGAAGTGTGACTTTGAAGGCTGCTCGCCAATGGCGTCCTCCGACAAAATGTAATTGCGTCGGTTCAAGTCAAGAGTCGGGTAGCCTGATTTGAGAGCTGTGCCCCTGGTACCAAACTTTCGTCTGTCACATTAGAGCTAAGGTTTCCGTTGTAAATATAAGAATCAAAATAATACGAAACCAGTCTCTTAAAGTTGGATCGTCATTAAAAGGTTTTGCTCAATGAAAAATTGTTTGAATGCGTTTAAAGGCCACTGTACTTCACAACTTGAAAAAACTCACCCATCCAAAACTCATCAGAATTACCAGATAAAATTATGCGTGTTGTATCAGAGAACTTACTATTAAAAATATGCGACATCGGCAGATTGTACTACCGACACTTCTTGGTGTGTCAACGGTGACGTCATCATGGATCCCGAGGAAGGATGTTTTTGCCAGTGTTACTACACCTGGACCGGGGAATTCTGTTCAGGTATTTCAGTCAGATATTTGAATTTATTATTCATAACTTATGAATGCATATAATTTATTAATGTATCATTCACAATTGTAATATAAACATATTTTATATTTGTTTTACACTGTTTAGATTAAAGATGTCTATAGTCAGCATTTTAACGTTGAAGTTCTTTCATCTTCCGACTCTCATCTCCCGAAATGTTCTCCTGCCAAACATTGTCATGATTACTCTTTTAACTATATTGATCCTCTTTTTTCACTGTCGTACGTCTTCTTCTTACTCGTTCATCCCAAAACATTCTCATCGTCCAGTGCTTCTCGACTTCAGGAAAGATGGTATCGAATATGTAATCGTCACAATGATGGTTAGATTCATTGACGACGGCGACAAAGGTGACGATGAAATTGTTGTCGTAGTAGACAGCTATGCTATGGTACTCTCCAACAGTACTTTCAATCCTATGAATCCTAGAAATCAGATCTCCTACTATATTGCAACATATTAATACACACAAACACAAACATAATTACATAATACATAGATACATACACAGATACATAGATACATACATACATACATACATACACAGATACATAGATAGATACCCACATACATACATACCTACCTACCTACCTACCTACATGTACCTACCTACCTACCTAAATACATACATGCATGCATGCATGCATACATACATACATACATACATACATACATACATACATACATACATACATACATACATACATACATACATACATACATACATACATACATACATACATACATACATACATACATACATACATACATACATACATACATACATACATACATACATACATACATACATACATACATACATACATACATACATACATGCATACATGCATGCATGCATGCATACATACATACATACATACATACATACATACATACATACATACATACATACATACATACATACATACATACATACATACACACATACGTTTCATGCATCTGGCTTTCGTCAGACTGACAATTGGTAGATGCGTAACGTTCCATGCATTTCTCAAACACAAGCACGTGATAAACTATGTAAACGAAGTTCAAAACCCGCAAGAAACTATTCCGTTTTACCATCTTTGCCATGTAATCTGTTCACTAAAATGTCGATGACTCATTTCATTTAAAAATCCGACCGTCTCTACATCTCATGGGCAACAGAGCGTCGCGACATCTTGTACTGGTTGAACCCCGTGCCCGTGGAAAACTTTGACGACGCGGTGAGCAAGTGCGCCTCCAGGTACGGTAGACTGGCCCCGGTTCCGAACGCGGCTGCGCAGAGCGCCATCGGCCTCTTACTGGACAACCTGACACTGAGCGACGAGAAGGGGTGTACTTCGACATGCACAAGGTCAACGGCACCTGGATCAACGCCGACGGGGAGCAGGTGTTCGAGAATTGGATGTTCTCCGTCCAGGACGAACACGACTGTGCAACGCTGAAGTGAGTTTTACGCGACAGCGATGCCATACACTGTACTTTTCGTTACAATATGAACTACACAGATAATAAATGGGGCTGGGGGTGTTGGTTATAAAATATTGGAGCAGTGTAGTTCTCTCAAAATTATTTCAATGAAATCCACAAAATTGTGTGACAGAGTTTGAACATAGAAACTTAGATTACGAGATTCAATGATACTACCGCCCACAAAGCGGCCGCAATTGCACTGGCAGAACAGATCAAAGTTTATCCATTTTATTGATTCAACTTAGTAGTATACATAATTTTCATCACCCCCTTTTTTGGTATTTCTTATTTGGTCCTTCTTTAGGAATTACCAAATCTTTTAATATTTTTGCAACAATCTTTCCGAAAGTGTGATAGCATTTTGAAAGTTAACCTTTTGGATAGCAAATCGATGTAGTGTTTCTTTTGTCTTCACTGCCTTGATGATCTTGTGACTTCGTACTTTTTGTCTCCAGCGACTCCTTGAGCAAAGGGACGACTTTTGATGCTCGGACCCATTTTTGTCTTTACAGAAACAAAGACAAATACCGCTGAGTCGTTACGGAAACTTTTGAAAAATATCAACTTTGCATAACCCGCGCCACTAGCTGGCAACGGCCATACGTAGGTTTCTCATGTACGCACTGCCTCGAAAGTAAAGTTAGCCTATGCACGAAAAATGTGTCAAGTTGATCATTTTTCATCATATTTGTGCATCTGTTTAACGCCCTTTTTATTTTTTGTAGCAAAGACAAGGAATACTCTTGGCAACCAGGTGTTTGCACCTGGGGAAACGGACGGCTCAGCGTCTGCGAATTCGGTGAGAAATTTTAAAGCATTTCTTCAACTAATGAACGATAACGTAGGTTATAGATAAATTAACAAACCTGTGCACAAATAATGTCTATGGAGAAGTATTAAGTTTTAAGGAGATGCGAAATTTGTGATCAAACAAAAAATATGCCTGCTGCAGAAATTGATGTACTAATTAGACTTAATGACGTCAAGATCATTTGGTCGCAAGCTTCAGATTAATCGATCTTTCCTTGCACGTTGTATACTAAGTTTAAACAGTACCCAAAGCACCTTTTATCGACACATTCACAAGATTTCAAATGTGGTTTTTAGACTGTACAGATCACGTCTGGTGTCAGCACGGTGCCGTGGTCGACCAAGATGGTACGTGCTTCTGTGCTTGCGATGAATTCTGGAATGGCACATTCTGTGAAGGTTAGTCGTAAATAACCGTGGTTACGGTGTTACTATAGCAACAGCTGATTACCGAATTACCTACCATAAAGGTAGTACACGCCTCGGCGCCAGATATGCAGGCTTTAAACGTTTGACAATATTTTTTGGTCCCCACTTGTTGGGCTCATTATAAAGCTCATGGGACAAGTAAAATGTATATAGTCAATTTTTTGTCAAAATGAAAAAAAAAATCCTCCATCGAGTTAACACAGAGATAGCGTCCATTTTGAAGTTCGGAAAATATCGCGCAATTTTTTCTCGAATACGATGTTTTGCGCGCTGGCCAATCATTTCATTCTTGATTTCTAAAGGGAATGATTTTAAGTTTCCTTGAGGAAAGTTTGAGTAAGAATTTAGTCTTTCACTTTCGAAGTGCATACTACCTGCAGTCAATGATTTTTACACCGATTTGTGTTTTGTTCTCTGTGTGATGCGACAGGACTAAAAGGAACTTATCTTGCATCGGGGTTTTTGAGATTGCTTTCCTACTCGATGGGCTTTTTCCAACGATTTTACATGCCAAGCATGGTCGCTAGAGTTTGTTTGCCTGGACACAGAAAATGTGCATGGCGATATAGATGAGTATGCCTTTATGTGATCAGGGCTTTCTTCTTACAGCTAGCGCTGTCTTTCCTCTATAGAAGACGCCCCCAAACAACATCCCCCCCCCCAAAAAAAAATATTGTTGTTCTTGTTTACATCACAACACCAGGTTGTAATTCCTGCACAGAACTGACAACATCTACCGGCAGTTTCTGTCACATGAATGTCATATTTTACAATGCAGTGTGATAGCACACGATACGAGGCAATGCGATATGATACGCTGTCATACTAATTTGCATGACATTGATAGGATTGAAATGTTAAATAGAATATGATGAAACTCACATCTTCTGACTGAACCTTTCCTCGCCCACAGTCTCGACTACGACCACTCAACCGCCAACAACTACACCAGGTAAGTTGGTTCTTTTTCGGATTCGTGCTTATGAATGCATTAGGCACTTTAAATAAAATTATTTATTTGCCGTTCGCGTGCTGGTAGGTTTTCAGAGAAAATTAAGAAAACATACACAATGTTAACACTGCTAAAAATAAAAATATTATTTTTCCAAAGGAAACCAAATAAAATTGAGCATACGTCATACACTTGTGTTTTTGTCTGTGTTTTTTTCCCCTGGCTGGCTGGTGGGTTTTTTAAAAATCCAAGGACGGCAAAAAAATAATTTTTTTAAATGGCCTTACAATAAATGTTATGTCCTATCTATTCATCTTTTGAACAGAATCTGAAGCCTACGTGTGTGGTAAACGACAGATTGATTGAGGCAATTAAATTGACAACATTTCTAAGGAGACTATGCTCTCTTCTCGTGCATGAATGTTTTGTTTATATCCTGCCCAGAACCCATCGACGCAAGCGCCCTCTGGATTCCCAAGGTTCAGTATTCCAGACCTGACGCTAAGGCAAACTGCGAGGTGTACGGAGGCAGCCTGGCAAAAATCAACACGAAAAGCACCCAGGCGCGCGCTGTCAGTTTTATCAATGCTTCTAAAGACATCCCATTCGAAGACCGATTCTACTTCGGCCTGCACTTGGACAACGGTGTGTGGCGGTACGAGGATGGCGAGGCAATTACCGGGTACGATAACTGGGCAGCTGGGGAGCCTGCTGTTGAAGGCTGGGAATGTGCTGCGATCAGGTAGGTACATTGTATCACAAATCTAGCGCATGAACAGATTGTCATGAGAGTGTATATTCTCACAATCGTCGGCTGAAAAGAAAGTTGCGTGTGTCAACTGGACAGGATGATGTTGTGAAATTAAATTGTAAGAGCCTTTTCCATGTATTTCAATCTAGATACATCAATTTTTTTCGCTAATGCAAATTATTTTATACTTATTCAGGTTATTCAGAAAAAAATCAGTCAAATTAAACATTCTCACTCCCTACTTCATAAACAGGGAGTCCCTCTTAATTATTTTCAAACTAAGCCGTGTAACTCTAGCGCAATTGATTTCGCTGTAGTTTGCAATATGCTAATTAGAATTGCACTGGTAAATCGCTGGATATTTATGCAGTCTGTAACATAATGTCATTGAAATGAACGTGATTGCATGGCGTAAAATGTGCAGACGACAGCAATTTACATTTTCATTGTTCTCCAGGACTGATAAAAATTTTGAATGGTATGCAGAAAATTGTACCAAAACCATCGGCCGAAATCATTTGTGCGAATTTGGTAAGTCGATACTTGTTTTATCATGTTGAAAAGGGTTTAAACAAACTCCCCTTTATTGCACTTTGCACTCAAGACTTTTACCAAAAAAGTAAACTTTTCCACATGGAAAAATTATATCATAACAATACTGGGACTAACTTGGGAGAATAGGATCTTTTAAGTGTTCAAATTTATCAAAAGTGTTAAATGCCTTATAGCTGAAAGTTGCAATATTATAAATTACCCATAAAAACATGTAAATTACAAAAAAGAAAGTAGAAGAGTTTAAATTTGCTGATTAAACCAACATTACTACAATATCCTATTCCCCAAATTAGTTCCAATTATGTTTAATTCTCTTCCCAAAGTCAACAATAAAAAGTCTGGGGTCACTCTGCAAATTTGGGGACTAGATATTCAACCAATTTACCCAAAATTTAAATTCAAAATGGCCGCTATCCAAGTCTTAACCTTTCACAAAATCAATCGATTGTATTATTCCACATAAATAGTAGGCTAGAGATTGTAAATATTTGTGAGTCAGAATATCTGACCAAAGGTGCATTTTACCTTTACGTTAATTAAATTCGATCTATTTTCTGTTTGTTTTGCATGCACCATGGCTTTCGGTTTTTTGGGCTCCCACTTGCGATAAATGTCAATCAAAAAATTTCAAAACTCGACGTTGGCAATTACTCTGACATTTGCCAATGTGTGTGTGGGTTTTTTTCAGATTGCTTTGATTCATCTTGGTGTCATAACGAAGGTATCGTCAATATTGACAGTGCGAGCGCATTATGTACGTGTGAGTGTTCGGCAGGTTGGGCGGGATTTTTTTGCCTCGGTAAGTTATTAATCCTTTGAGTGCCGAAGTCAATTTTTTCACCTTTATGAAATGTAACCCCGACAATTGTTTTCACATTTTTCAAAATTTTTATCAAAAATTGTAACCAATGAAAAGTGATGTCCATTTGGTCCAAAATTATCAAAATGATTACACAAAAATTATAAAAATTGGTAAAATGTTGTACTAATAATGATCTTGCGAAAAGAATAAGTTGTCTATGCAACTTACTTGCAACATGTCGTGAAAAGCTTAATCGGAAAGAGTGACGACCAAACTAACAACTGTTGCCCAGTCGTCGGCATTAACAAGATAACCCTTTTTCGTCTAATGATTCTCTGTTAATCTGTTCGATCTATAGCGAACAGATCAGGCTACAGACGCCCGTTCATGGCGACGAGACATTAACGTAATAAAGTGTACACATTGACTATTTACAGAACCAGACCCTATACCGACGGTACGCTACAAACTCTCACGAGAGTTGGCCAGTTTCACCAATGCCAGGGACGCATGCGCGACCTCTGGCGGTTCTCTCGCTCGGGTCCAATCAGACAAGATGTTTCAGAATCTCGTCAACTACGTTTTGCCCACTTTAGAGACGGAAGTTCTGATTGGCCTGCACAAGGTTAATGGCGTATGGATGGCCGACGACACCAATCAGCAGGGAGGGTACAACAACTGGGTCTACAACGTGGGATATAGTCCAGCTGGCAGGGAATGTGTATACATCGGGTATGCAGGCAGAGATTTGTCGTTATGCACAATCAAACGAAAACAAATTATATGCCCGAAACCCTTATGCTTTGAAGATAAAGGCAACTCTATGGCTATCCCTCTCAGAAGTATTGATAAAGTCACTTATTTGTTTTTACACTGTACAAACAGACCAATGTCCTCTTGGATTTCTCTAGAGTTTTCCTTGAAACTTACTAGAAATGGAAGCATTGTGTCAATAGGTTAAAAATCCCACGACAAATCAATATTTAAAAAAAAATCACCAAGTCAAGAGTACCCTGGGGCTGACAGCGAAACTCTTCAATAAATGTTGATATTTCGCCTTTCTTCTCTTCTCTATGCAACGAAACACAGCGTTGACAACGACTGGTTCCCGGTGGATTGTAGTATTTCGTCAAGAAGATACGTATGCGAATATGGTAAGTTTAAGACCCCAAAAATATGGGCATATGACATTGGTCTATATTTGCATCATGAAACTTGATATCAGAACAAAGATAGAAAAGAAGAGAAAAAAAAACAGTATGATCAGAGTATTTGTGATTTTCCCCATTAGATTGTGTTCCGGGTAGCGACTGGTGCAAAAATGGGGTCATTACTGCGCATGAGCAGGAGGGTTGTCACTGCGAGTGCAACACTGGATGGAGCGGGGAATATTGTGAAGGTGTGTGAAGTATTATGCTGTATTTAAAGTTACATTAACAATATTTTTCCCATCCTTAATCAGGGAAGGTGTTTTTGTGATCCATTGACTTTTGTTGGAACAATATAGGGCTTGGAATACTTGTTTCTTTGCTAAATAATGCACGTTACATTTTATACTTACATATTATTGAGAAACTTTGCAGGCTCTTTGAATAGACAATTCACCCTTAACTCGATATGTACAGCAACAATCCAAAAAATGACGTTAACCAGTGCTAGACCGAGACATTGTCACAGAGGACCTCATTCAGAAGGGGCGGGGTCAAGGAGCATGCTCAGAAACGATGACTCATTAAGTCGATCGATATCGATATACTGAATACAAAAGAGCAGTATTCTGACCCTGAAGGGTCGTTTGCCATTTTTGTTTTTCCGATAACCATGACTCAGGACTGTCCTTTTTTACTTCATGGATTATTTTCTCGCCATGTATGATTGGAACATTCGATTTTGCTACAGTGTAATTTTCCTTTCGATTTCTTCCAGTGTTCAGTGACATCATGTACTGGGTAAATCCCTTGCCTGTCAGTGGACTCTCAGCCAATGGCCAGTGTGCAGCCATGGGTGGTAGGCTCGCTCTTGTGCCAAATTTTGGTACGCAGCAGGCCATTGGTGCATTCATTTCAACGCAGGCGACGTCAGACAACAAACTGTACTTCGATCTGCGTATGGAAAACAGTGTGTGGATGAATAGCGTTGGCCAACAAGAATACTTTGATTGGGCGTTTGTTGCTGATCCTAGCCACGATTGCGCTACTCTGAGGTAATTGATTTAAATTGCATTAGAATGAAAGTGACATCAATAACGTATTGTTGTGTTTTACATACACAGTTATCTACATATTAAGCGAGTATGCATTCTATTCTAATATATATTAATATATATATATATATATATATATATAGTTATTTTTACGTAATACTGTCACATGTTTATCTGACCATCCATGTATATATAATTGTATGTATGTATGTATGTATGTATGTATGTATGTATGGATGTATTTATGGATGGATGTATGTATGTATGTATGTATGTATGTATGTATGTATGTATGTATGTATGTATGTATGTATGTATGTATGTATGTATGTATGTATGTATGTATGTATGTACGTATGTATATATGTATGTATGTATGTATGTATGTATGTATGTATGTATGTATGTAAAATTGTATGCATAATTGTATGCATAATTGTATGTATGTATGTATGTATGTATGTATGTATGTATGTATGTATGTATGTATGTATGTATGTATGTATGTATGTATGTATGTATGTATGTATGTATGTATGTATGTATGTATGTATGTATGTATGTATGTATGTATGTATGTATGTATGTATGTATGTATCATTGCATCTATAGTATGTATTATTCATCGATCTTTAATTATCTTGTACCCACAGTCCGTGTCGTGGATTGCCTTTCACGTAAACATCCATAAAAGTTAACAGATAAGTCTTTGCATAAAATGCATCGAACGAGATATTAGATCCATGATTTTCTCTTGTTTCATTTATATATTTTAAAAACCATCCTTTGAATGAATGTCTGTTCCTTGCAGAAAAGACAAGGCTTATGGTTTCCAATCGGTTTCTTGTACAACAGCTGGGGGCAGAATAAGTGTCTGCGAATTCGGTAAGTCTTACTGTCTTTGTAATTGCTTCGTTGACCGCTCTCTGATTTAACTGATAGATAGTCGCAATGAAAAAAACAAAAACATTTGCACTCAATGAGTAGAAAAACCAGCATAGCTACAGCTTTTGGGTCCATCCAGATACCCATGATCAGCGACGATCGTGATACAGCCAGACAATTAACATCAGATACGTTTTTTGGTAATCAACTGTGAGTCAAGTGACCTAAGGAATCGATATAATTTGTTAACATGTCAAAAGTCAGTCCGTGTTCGGTACATTTTCCGTAACTGTCCACACCGTTCGTGTCTCATTATCATGTAACAGACTGCTCGAACGGCGTGCAGTGGTGCAGGAACGGCGTGGTAGTAGCAGATCCAGTCAACGGATACTGTTCATGCGACTGCTCGGCTGGTTGGAAAGGACCTTTCTGTCTACGTAAGTACTTTTGATTTAATCCACCTTTGACAATAGCTCTTGGTGACATCTTCTGTTAAAAGCCCGAGTTATTTTGCCGTGTCGACGTGGAAGAATTGGAAGAATTACCACTGATGTAAGATACAACAATTGACGAAGATGGACCTCGGAGACAGATATTCGGACACTCAAATTCGTACAATTCTTTTCTGATCTACCACTTGCGGGGCTCATTTTAAAGCTCTTAGAGTAAGAATTCAAATATTTTTGCAGCCTAAGCATTTTTTCAAAAATCGAAAATGTGCTTTTCCCCATAGACTTAACACAGGGGTGGTGGCCATTTTGAATTTCAAAAATCCATTAATGTTAGCTAATTTGTTTCTCTAGTACCAAACTTTGCACGGTAACCCCTGATTTTTATACCTCATTTAGTAAGAGAATGGTTGAAAGTTTCATTGAGGAAAGTTTGAGCAAAAGTTAAAGAATTCACTTTCAAGGCGCATACTACCTTAATGGCGTCCTTGACTGCTTTCCTGATAGATCGAATCTTTCAAAAATTGAATATAAGAAATTTAGTTTTTTTTTAAGTTAGTCTATCAACTAGTGGAGCTTACCGTTAATCTTTATCTTGCAGTTTCACAAAAAGAAACTTTTTTGTGAATTCAGTAATTTTTGTATCGTAACGTTTCGTTAATCGCTACAAAAGTGAATATCAGATGGATCAGGGAATGACAAATATCCTTCACTTATCTCAGCAGTGTTGTACCAAGCGAAACCAGTGCCATACGTTAAAATGTGAAGCAAATAAAACGCTTTCATTTCGCCAACAATTGTCATTTCAGAACCTGACACGCCACCAACGGTACGTTATCGACTTTCATCGCAGAAGGAAAATTACTCCGCGGCAAAGTCTAGCTGCGAAGCCCTCGGCGGTGATTTGGCGCGAATGCAATCCGAAGGCATGTTTCAGAATCTCCTCGCCTTCACGGGCACAACTTCCGAAACGGAGATTTTGGTCGGCTTACGCAAGAATGCCGGGGTGTGGATGGCTGATGACGTCACACAGCAGGGCGGCTACGGCGCGTGGAACAAATATGTAGCAAACTCTGACGCCGGAAGGGAGTGCGCCTACGTCAGGTAATTTCGGTGGGCGTAGTGATACGTGTACATGTATATTCAAACCTAGACTCTCCACAGTCGCTGTGCCTTGTTTTGTGCGCGATGGGCCTGCATTCGAAAGCTGTGCAGCTGTAAGCACGCGCTGCCAGACACAGCGACTGTCAGTTCTTGCAAGGATATGAATATTCATAAGGGTAGTGACGTCAAAAGAAACACCTATCTAACTGGGCGGAGAGAATATATACTAGTAGCTGGTAGACTTATATACGCTGTATGTTTTTATTTATCATTTTTAATTTTATTTGGCTATGGTACTTGCCATTTTTTGTTTGTGTGACGGATGTGTGGAGTTCTGTAAAGTACCCGGATCAGGCAGAAATCCGACCGGTCGCTTGCAAGAACGTCCAGACCCTGGGATTCGCGTCGCGTCTCTGAAGGGCGCGCGCGTGTTCCAACAGGGAAGAACGCGAATCGCACGGTCTCTGCCAGACTAATTCAAACCATGTAAGGTGGCGGGAACAGTCTCTCCATGACTAAAATGACAGGAAGATATAGCATATTTTTTGCAGATATGCTTCTCAATATGATACAGAGAAACAGCATCATTTGGTATATTAATACTCCATTTGGAATTTAAAATTGAAAGCAAAACAAAACGAAAGCGTGACAAACAACCAAACGAACAGATGTTGGCGGGAAAAATCCGTACATTTTCGCTCACTTTATCAATGTGACATCCAAGACAACCTTGATGGTTAGAAATCTCACAATGCGACGACTCGTACCAATATGCGTACAATTATTGCTGTAAAAAGTTTGAACAGCATTGCCAGCAAGTATCCTTCTATTTCAAAAAAAGGCGCGAACCCATTGGAATGTTTAGGGGTACTCTGTAAGCTTTCCGGCATACAATTGTAGATTTTTTGGGGCTTCGACATTTTTGTTTTGGTATTGCATACATAACTTTCTTCAGAATTCCAAATTTTTTCTGAGTTTTTTGAATGAATTTTCATGGTAAATGGAGAAAAACTGCAAATTACCTGTAGTAATGTTTGGTTTGCAAATTTTCTACCATTTTCTTTGTACCATCTAATGATCGACCCCTTACACCCGAATTATAACTCAGTTCAGGGTAACGTGCGCCTTGGGATAGATATTAGGGGGTTTACTTTCCTCATTGAGCCAATCAAATTCCCAGCGGTGTATTTTTATAACATCGAAAATTTTATGCTTATACATACAGTTGAAACATTGGTGGCGGCCATTTGCAATTTCAAGGGTCAATAAATATTGGGTATTCCGCTTCGGTAGTACAAAGTTTGCAAGGTAGCCCCTGATTTTTATTGTTTATTTCGAATGGGGATTGTTCAAAGTTTCTCAAAGGCAAGTTTAAGCAAAAGTTTGTCCTTTAATTTTGCCGCGCGCACTAACGTAATTGACATTCAAACTATTTTCTGTTTTAGTACATTGAATGGTGCTGATGAATGGTACATGGTAGATTGTGACTCTACATCGCGAAAACACGTTTGCGAATTCGGTAGGTCATGGTCACATTTAGCTATCGAGATACACGCGTATTCAGTCCAGCAAGACTACTAAGGACAGTGTGCAACCCTCCATGCTTAATTGTCTCACGAACATATCCTTAAAGTCTCATTAGCTGTCTCGTTTGACATATTTCCCCAATAAGACGGCATAAAATACCAAGGATTGAAATAGTGAAAGACAACATTGCTTAATAACGGGAATCCAGATCTTTCTCTGGAGATTGAAAGCGTAAAAATGATACAGCTAAAGGAACAATATTTGAAAACAAATCGACTTTGAATTAACGTATTACTATTCGTCTTCAAAACTTGCTGCTTAAGATGCTGAAATAAAAGTTCTAGTTCTGCAACTTAATACGAAATATGTATGACAGATTTTGTACTTTAAGGAATGTTAAGTCTTAAGTTTGAAGATATCTTGCAAGCCAAGCAGATCGTCCTACAAGTGACTAATCAACAAACCATTGGAAATGTTGTTGTAATATTGGCCATCACTAAGTACCTGGCAAGATGTAGTCGCCCAGCTCTGTCCACTGTTTCTGTGTCCTTGATCTTCATTCACATGTCTTCTTGACAGATTGTACCTCCGGCGAGTGGTGCATCAACGGTCAGGTTGTCCCAGACGCTGAGGACGGCTGTATGTGCGTGTGCTCTGCGGGATGGACAGGCGAGTTCTGCGAAGGTGAGGAGTTTTATCGTTGAAAACCAAATTATCACTATTTCGATAGAAGTGATATCCGATTCGGCATCACTTCGCCAATTCTCGTGGATATTTTGCCTCACGCCAAGGGACAGAACATTTACACTTTAAAGGATATCGAATGCACCTGTAGAGTATTGAATTCTATTGTCGATTACAATATGTGAGGGTGAAAAATTACGTTGATAAGCAGCTGATCGTCGATCACATGATAAACGCTTCAAGGCACCGTGGGGGAGTTGTTAGGGTACCAGTCTCACAACCAGGGCATGGTGAGTTGCAGACCCGGGAAGAGCCGAGTAACCGACTCACTGACGCAGGATGATGAGATCGAGACTTTGACAGGGTGTTATGGGCCCTGAGCAAGGCACTTTGCTCCGTTAGGTAGTGGGTTATGTGTACCTCATCCTGTAATTGGGCATTTGCCTATTGGATGATGGACGGAATAAAAAAGATGACACCTGAAAGCCAGTCCTCCCTTTTTGTAAGATTGCGTTTACCCCTGATCACTTGAGAGACGTCTGTAGCGACATTACAGATGTGGTATTTATGTTGAAAAATGAACGTGCCTTTCAGCAGTCCAATAAAAGAAAATTATGTCCTTATAGAGATTCAAAACTAATCCAATACTGCATTCAATACCATCGTGCTCATGTTATGGGCTCCTTTTTTGTCTCCGTATAACCGTGCACAGTACGAACCGACGTACGCTATTGGGTGAACCCGTCCCCGGTCAGCGGAACCACCGCCGCAGAAGGGTGCGCAATCAGGGGTGGCCGACTGGCCGTGTCATCCAACTCGGGGACCAACCAGATGATCGCCGCGTATCTCAGCGAGCACAGCACTTCCTTTACCAAGTTTTTTTTCGACCTGACAAAGGTGGACGGCGTCTGGGTGAACCAGGATGGCGAGCAGGAGTACTTCAACTGGGGGTATAAGGTTGAAGATTCCGATGGCTGCGCAACGCTGCGGTAAGTACATGTGACCCACAGGCGCTTGGCACATTGCTGGGATAATAATCGTATTTAATATGTAGAATGTCTATATACGACTTGATTATTCAATAAAAGAATCACCATACGTGATATTAGTGTAGGCCTACAGGCCTACATGTTGACTGGGGCGAATGGCTATGGCTGCCTGGCTCGGGCCCGGCGAACGCACTGCATAATCATCAATGTGTAGAATGTCTACATGTACGTGTCCAATGAGAGAAGAGCAATATTGAAAGACAATACGTCATCTGCCAAGGGTTGTATGCAGTACGTCATTGCATGCAGCTGATTCAAAATGGCCGGCGCTGGGTTGGTGTGCCCAGCCGATTTCAGGACGATTTCTCGCCAGTAGCATAGGGTAAGGTATTATTTTAGGCAAAAGAGACCAGTCGATCGATTGTTTATGCAACCATCTGACCGTTGACCAGTTTTTATCACCGGAAACGCTCAGAGTTCGTGAATTTCGCTGATTTATGAAATCGGGCGGTGAAAAGCTTTCTTACCTTTCCATCCTGTCTGTGCAGCAGTGGACAACGTGCCCAAGCCGGGCCCAAGCCCTGCAGAGCTCTACAGCCGCTCGGTTAAGCTAGCCGACATGTACAGTAATATCACGTACCGTTATTCTTTATTAAATAATCAAGTCATGTAGACATTCTACACATTGATGATTATGCAGTGCGTTCGCCGGGCCCGAGCCAGGCAGCCATAGCCATTCGCCCCAGTCAACATGTAGGCCTGTAGGCCTACACTAATATCACATCATTTTCTTTTATTGAATATCAAGTCGTATATAGACATTCTACATATTAAATACGATTATTATCCCGGCAATGTGCCAAGCGCCTGTGATGTGACCAAAACCGTTTGCGTCATTGTGAAACAAAATGGACGATGCTCTGATAGGCAGTATTAAATGCAATCCGCAGAAATTATAAAACTGGAAGACAAAAATTGCTGAAAGTCACGTAAGCGCCACGCCACATAGAATACACCGGGCAAAGGTATGAATTTTGCTCATGTCCGCCCACTCTCCGTAAAGTCCACTTCAGTCCCCGTGTTTTCACGACTTTCAATCATACGTTGTTTACCAGCGTTTGGTTGGCCAGTCCATCAGTGATCAGGTAACTGATGAGACATCAGATTCAATTTTCTGACCTGCCTCTTATGCGCTGTGGATCAGCTTTACACGATATCATGCCTGTAGATCAGCAGAGGTTTTTTATCTCCGAATTCTTCGTTTGAGGAGAGATACCAAGCGGCCCTGACTGATTGAGGAACAGCTAATTACAAAATCCTTCAACAGAATTATCGACAACATCTGTGTATAATGCATGTAATATCTGAGCCTTGTCTTTGACTTTTCCAGTATCAATGACCTATTGATAGTCCCCTAACCTTCTAGCTCGTTTTAGTTTACGTATCAGTAATTGTCGACAATATCAACTCCTGCTAGGGCATACATTTATGACGAATTATTTTGTGATATCCGTCTTTGAAATGTGTTGCGAATTACTTTGGTTTTTTCCTTTCAGAAGCGACGCTGACTTCAAATGGGACGCTGTGCCGTGCTCTTGGGCCAACAGACTTGGCGTTTGTGAATTTGGTAAGTCACGGCCGCGTCTCTAGGGAGTTTATGACGTCAATGTGTGACCCGGGGCACTTCTGCATATACAGTACATGTAGTTTTGACAGGATTCCTGTTAAGCATTTGTTTTAATTTTTCTGTACCCATCAAGGAATGCATTAATTCCGCTCAATGGTTTTATTTAGCTTTCAAACTGGAAACCGTTTAAATTCACTTACCGAACAAAATCCTAACCATCAATTTCATGCATCTCTTAGTGTACATGTTCTATCTAACGTTCTAAGTTTAAAACTGTTTGAGTGGCCCACAGTTTTTTTGCATTGTCCAGGCCGTTTGATCGGAATTCTGTGCCAAATTTGTTATATATAGATGCGCATAAGGTCATGTTATAATAAAGTCATCAAAATTACACACGGGTACTCAGAGGACGCTGCCGGGCAGAGGAAACCTGAGCTGTGGAAACGCAGCTATCTGTCGACGCACGCTACCCCGCCAACAGATAGCTGGGTTTCCACAGCTAACGAAACCTATCCGACTGACCGCACGAGGGCGCGGTAGACCAAAATCATCGACAGCCGAAAATTAAACACCGCACATTGACTTCATTATCATATTGTCTCCTTTTTTATTTGCGAAGAGTGCGTCAGCAACACATCGTGGTGTCTACACGGAACTGTTAAGATGCTGAGCGTAGGATGTGTCTGTGAATGTACGTATGCTTGGACAGGAGACTTCTGCGACGGTAAGTACCCCACCCCCTCCTCCCCTGTCACAAAACTCCTAAGTTTTTTCGCCCGTTTGCATCCTTGGAAATTATTATGGATAAGATCTAGTACTACCTTTGAAACCACGAGGATGTAAACTTTGTAAGATCTGGATTTTGGTTGGTGAATCAGGATTACTAGCGGTTGACAATATAGCCAAGACGGAGTCAGCTTGGACTCTCTGTTGTGCCGCGCAACAAAGTAAACGCATTCACTGACGTTTTTTCAGACAGAACACCCAAACTAAACGCCATCAAACAATCGCACAAATCAAACAAAATATTCAATTTGTATCCTTTTTGTAACAAATAATTACGTGTGCAGAATTTCTCTACAGACGGATTAATATTTTAATTGGAAACACACTGAAAACATTCATCATTCCAGCGAGATATATACTGCAGACTGTAAAATGAAATGACAGAAAAACCGCAACCGTCTTTCTAGGGTTACCTGGTTCGTTCTCAGGAAAAGGACCTATTTCCAAGGAAAAACTACATGGTCAAATAGCCAACTCTGCGATAAAAGCCGGGGCAAGATGGCGTAATTTCCATTACTGCGCGAAGGACAGCATATTGTTTATTGTCCTCAAACAAATGCCTGAATATCGGTCTTTTACATAGTGTCTTTAAGTGTCCGAAAACATACTCAGCTGCGTTGAAGTCAGGCGAGTAAGTTGGCGTGAAAATGTACTGTATTCCCATGTGATCTAAGCATTGTGCCAAAAGTTCAACTTCACGATTGTGATGAGTTGGACAATTGTCAACAATGACGACGTCGCCTACCATGAGCGAAGGAGTACCATCGTCCATTACCGAATTTGCTGCCTCGTTAAAGAATGCTTGAACGAATCAGTGTCAGACGCCCCATCCACTACGTTTGCATGACAAATGCCGACAAGTAGATTCAGCGTTACATTTTGCTGTTTAGCGTACCGCTGTATTTCAACACAGCGAGTGCCGATACTATAGCTGTATGTCCGTACAGCCTATTACAAACTCCCGGATAACTAAATCCTGATTCGTCAAAAAAGAGCGAGTAAGAGATGGCATTCAATTATTGAGTCGATGGTGAAAAAATACGATGCGTTCGAGAATAAAACAAAAAATACGGTCAATCCTGTACAGAAAGAGCTTGAACGGCGCGGTATCACGTTTTTCTGCGCCCGAATCTACATAACGCCCGATCGAGAAGGTGGTGTTAGCTTCAGCGAAAGTGGGATAGCGTCAACCGAGCAAACTCCGCAGCACGCAGCTCAATTTAGATTGCTGCCTTCGTATTGCCAGTACTACACACCTTATCCGTATTATGCGATGCCACCTTCATCACCGTACGCACAGTCACTCGTGAGCTATTCAGCTCTGGGACTATTCGCCCCATAGACGTGTGTACATAAGCGAGAAAAGCATATGTACACACGTCTATGGGGCGCATAGTCCAAGAGCGGAATAGATCACAGGGGACTGTGCCGTACGTCTATTATCAACGTCCAGGTGAAATTCCGACAACAGCGAGCACACCGTCAGCGACTGTGACTGTGACCGACTCCTCCACCCCTCTCCCGCTAAACACATCAGCGAATAGTATCCGTACCGATGAATGGTTTCCACCCATTCCCAAAGAACCTCCACCATCGTATCCACAAACACCTTGAATGACAAGGAACACGACTAGTATTGCCAGGCTTACGAACTTGTTGACATTTTCTTGCATGTTCTTGTTTTAAAATGTTAGTGTTTCCATAGACCCTATCCATGTTTAGGGTCAATTTTTCCCCAAAGACGGAGAGCCTTCGTTTCTGAGTTGGATAAAATCGTTGAAATATTGAAATTTAACTTTTTTCAGTAGTTTTTGTTCTAGACATGGATATATTTATCTAACACCCATGATGAAATCAGCACGTTCAAAACAGTCCTGGTAACGCCAGCACGCCTTTTCAATGAAAAAGATTTCATGATATTTGCTACATTGTCTGTATGTTTTGTCTGTAATAAACGTCAGTGGCTGCGTTTATTTTGTTGCGCGGCACGAGAGAGAGTCCACGCTGACTCCGTTTTGGCCGTAAGTATCATAGAATGTCAAAATGACGGTGCAGTTATAAAATAAAACAAGTCTTCCAAAGAAGCTGGTGAAGAATGCCCCATTTTGGCTTTAAATTTAAAAAAATGTAGACACGTGAGAACGTGTTTATCTATTCTTGTAATATATGGTGTGTATATTCACCATTTGCGATAATGAATAAAATGATTTTTGATAGTACACCAGAATATAAGTCAAAATTCTTAAAGCAGTGTATACCCATAATCAGACGAAAGGGCCGTATGGATGTCGAATGCAGTATTATTGAACGATGGATATGCTTTGTACAAAAATACAACGTATTCCATTGTCTAGGCCAGGATATAGAGAGTTTTAGTCATGCATATTCATAACCCAGATATTAATTCTTCATATTTCTACGTACGATTTCTTATTGAAAAAAAGAATTTTTCGTACAATTTTAGCACCTATCAGCGCCCTGGCTCTCTGGATGCCCGAGCCTCTTTTTGCCTGGAACGAGGCTAAAGAAAACTGCCAAATGTACGGCGGCAGGCTTCTGAACGTCAACAGCGAAAACGCTCAGACACGCGCCCGGGTGTACCTGGAGAGTGTGGGCGCAGACCCAGCATCGGGAGACGTCTTCATCGGTGTCCACAAAGTGAACAAAACGTGGGTTTACTACGAAACCAACAAACCGATACAGTACAGTGCTTGGGCGGATGGAGAGCCCGCTAGTGGCAAAAATTGTGCAGCCCTGAAGTAAGTTCTTGTTTTGTATACAGTTAGCTCAGCTGACATTAAGAAAGTCGCTAAATCGATCTAGTCACCGCTCAATTCATCTTTTCACACATTGATTGATACATAAATTGACCGTGACCAATCATTCAACCATCCAACTAACCAACTGGGCTTTCAACCAAGCAACTGTTCTACCAAAACTGTTCTACTGTATCTACCAAAATAACATCCAATAGAACCGCAAAACGTACGACAAACAACAAACATATTTTGTGTGGCAGGAGCACTTTGGTATTGCTTCGCTTCGCACAAAACGACTCGCCTCTCCGATCGAAATCTCCTGACAAAGTACTCATGAAATTAGCCACAATCAATGTATATCTGCTTTGATGAAACTAGTTCAATGATAGAAATCGAAAACAGACCATATGCTTGCAGGTGTTATGAATAATATATTATTTCAGTCTATGTGCGAGCGCCATTACAAAAACTATGTTTATAGGGCATGTGAATCCTGCTGAAGGATAACACAGCTTTATTGTGGCAATCTGTATAATATTTTCCAATCAACACTCCGTTATATGATGGTATCAAGAACATTGCTCTGGTTTAGGACTTTAATTCAAGGACAAAGACAACGAACAGACTGCAGAAAAATACGGTTGTTGGTAATGAACAAGCTTTAATGTCACCCATCCAACACAACGACAACTACGAGTATAATGATTTTGACTCAAATGAGGGGGCGCTGTCTATGTTTGAGATATTTGCATACGTTTTTATGTCACCCATCCAACACAACGACAACTACGAGTATAATGATATTTGACTCAAATGAGGGGGCGCTGTCTATGTTTGAGATATTTGCATACGTTTATAACGAGCCATCAACTTTTTCGACAGGACGACTAAAGAATACGGATGGGTCACCGAGGATTGTGCTAAAAATTGGGGCAACGCGCATGCGTGCGAATTTGGTGAGTATAACGAACGAGACTCAACATAGAGCGAGAAGTCGATGGACTCTCATAATTCCTTATACTGTTCACAGGTTGACTGGCATAACGGCGTTCTTTCACTCACTGTAAGTAGAGTATGAGAGGGCGCCTTTAATCCGTACAGCCAGTAAATTGTACTGGTGAATTTCAGTCTGTCACTAATTTAGGACTGTTCAGGTTTCGCTGTTGTCACTCACGTTAAAGTCTACCTTTCATTTGTGACATTGACGTGACACTTCTATTATTCTCGCAGACTGCTTTGAGGGCGCTCCTTGGTGTAAAAATGGCGACGTAGTCATGGACGACGAGAGTGGTACGTGCTTCTGTGAGTGCCACGCCGGCTGGCAAGGAACGTTTTGTCTTGGTATGTAACTCGAAGAATCCTGTATTTTTACAATCAATGGCGTGAAATCTTTTTGTCGCCTTAGGTTTGAGATTCTGAAAGGATCCTACATCACAAGACAATTTTAGACGATTACTGAGTAACAAACATTTATGTCAAACCTAGCCAAAGTTTCCCATTCTGTCTGTCTGTCCGTCTGTCTGTCCGTCTGTTTGTCTGTCTGGGAGGCTATTCTAGTACAAGACATGTAACATGTTACATTAGCAGTTCTTTAAGGGCCATTAGCTGTAACACGTTAGATGATTTTTTTCCACAAATTTCTTCTTTATATCCATTTCATATTATTGTTCTACACCCTAATACCAACAATTGCGTTTTTCAAATCGGTGCCTTTACGTGTAGAATGCACCAGTCTGTTATTGTTTACATTTTAATTATAACCCAGAATAACCCAGACCACGATTCACTTGTCAACAATAATATTGCAATATGGATGTACAGACTGAGTTGACAAGCTGAGTACCATGCATCTGAACGTGCTTTATGGAGAGAGTAGAACAAGAAACTGTAGTAACCATTGAGAAGTTAACAAAAGTATAGTGAATAAATTATCGATGAGTTAAGCTACTGTCTCTTTAAAGAATTATCTGTCGTTTGACGTCAACAGAGCCTGTGGCGGCACCTACCCTACGCTTTCTGTCTGTCTGTTTGTCTGTCTTGGAGGCTATTCTAGTACAAGACATGTAACATGTTACATTAGCAGTTCTTTAAGGGCCATTAGCTGTAACACGTTAGATGATTTTTTTCCACAAATTTGTTCTTTATATCCATTTCATATTATTGTTCTACACCCTAATACCAACAATTGCGTTTTTCAAATCGGTGCCTTTACGTGTAGAATGCACCAGTCTGTTATTGTTTCCATTTTAATTATAACCCAGAATAACCCAGACCACGATTCACTTGTCAACAATATATTGCAATATGGATGTACAGACTGAGTTGACAAGCTGAGTACCATGCATCTGAACGTACTTTATGGAGAGAGTAGAACAAGAAACTGTAGTAACCATTGAGAAGTTAACAAAAGTATAGTGAATAAATTATCGATGAGTTAGGCTACTGGCTCTTTAAAGAATTATCTGTCGTTTGACGTCAACAGAGCCTGTGGCGGCACCTACCCTTCGCTTTCGACTGTCAACCGACTCAGAAAACTACGCTACATCAAAGATCTCCTGCAGCGAATACGGTGGCAGACTTGCCCGGATGCTGTCCCCACAGATGCAGAAGAACGCAGAGACGTATCTGGGCACTACGTCAGAGACAGACGTTCTGTTCAGTCTGCAGAAAGTCAATGGCGTCTGGATGGTTGACGACAACACCCAGATGGGTGCATATACAGACTGGCAGAAGAACATTGGCACCTCTGCAAACATAGGGAGAGATTGCGCTTATATCAGGTACAGAGAGAGAGAGAGAGAGAGAGAGAGAGAGAGAGAGGAGAGAGAGAGAGAGAGAGAGGAGAGAGAGAGAGAGAGAGAGAGAGAGAGAGAGAGAGAGAGAGAGAGAGAGAGAGAGAGAGAGAGAGAGAGAGAGAGAGAGAGAGAGAGAGAGAGAGAGAGAGAGTTCAAAAGGACAGCACATTCATACATTTATAGACAGGTCTTTTGAACAAGTTAAACAAAGTTTGGCAAGTAATAAATTAATTTTAGCTACTTTAATGTACGATACAACTGGCATGCTAACATAGTTGGTCTAAATATTACATTTTTACAACAACATCACTGAATACAGTACAGATCACACGATGTATGACATGACACTATAGTCAGAGCGCGCAAAATATTTATCGGTCGCTGCGTACGGTTAACCTATTCCTTGCCATCTAATAGTGTGACCTCTCAGAGCCGCCATAGTGACCTCACTGAACCATTTTGATAGGTTGGCTCAGTGTAGCCATGATTACCATTGGACAGAAATAGACATCGCTTTCTCTGACAGGATCTTTAGCCAATGTGCGCGGGAAACGTGGGAAACGTCAACTGTTTCAATGTCATACATGATTCAATTTTCAGCCTAGTCTCTGGTGAATGGAATTGGTACATGGTGAGTTGTAAGTCTTCTGGTAGGAAACATCTGTGTGAGTTCGGTAAGCTACGATTTCCCTCTTCTTGCAAATCATACGTTCTTCTGAGGTACACATGCATTCGCGTGGTTGTTATCTGTCGCGTAAACGAATTGTAGAGGGCGCTGTGTATCAATATCAAATCTGATGGAGGGTCGATTTTCCATTGTTAATTTTTGAGAGCTATTCAATTCAAAAAGTAAAATTGCCCAATTGTAGTAGTTTATTATAATAATTTATGTATACATTGCGTTAGAATAAGAACAATTGCTTTTGCAAGGAATCTAACAGCTGCATAAAATATTTTTATGGGAAAGCCTGATTGTAGTGACGTTCCCAATATTTTCGTATTCAGATTGCGACCAGTCTGCCACGTGGTGCAAGAACGGGGTGATGGAGTCGGATCCGACGAATGGCTGTAAGTGCACCTGTGACGCGGGATGGACTGGGGAATTCTGTGAAGGTGAGTAGGCAGCGCAAGCGCAGTAACTGTTTCGTTGTAAAATACGGTTAACGCACACTCACAAAGTCGCGAACAATATTTTTACAAGGCTGAACATATGACACCTCCATGAGTCAGTTCGAAAGGTTTTAAGAAACAATAAGATTCCTAGAAGACAAGTGTGAAAAAACAATCTGCTAAGATCGTAAAAGAATGTCAAATATGGGAAAAAAGCTTTGAAACTATTCATAAAATGCTATAAAAGTGACATTCTTTGACTCAAGGACACGAAGTGGTCCACTCCTACATCATGAGCATTTGAAGCTAATTTTACTATATTCTTTCTATATTCTCTTCGCTCAATTTTGGAAACGTTTCATCGTAACAAGTCAGAGCTAGCTTAGCAGCTTTATATATTATTTCATCAGTCCACAATGTACCATATATTCCTAAATACAATTTAATTCGCTTAGCGCGATACCGCGATTCGAGAATAATTCACATATTATAGAACTTTTGCTGAATCTTTCCGCCCACGAACGTTAAACCTCTGCATTTCGAAATTATAAAAAGGACAGGAGCCACCGTGCAAAATGTGGTACCAGAGAAACGTATTGCCCGGTTTTCCCCAACATTTGGAATTCAAAATGGCCGCCAACCCTTCTTAGTTCTATGGTGAAAAATTGAATTTTCTGTGCCCACAAACGTAGCTGGTGAAGAGATTGCACTCATTGAGCTTGAAAGTTAGCCCCCACAAGAGGCCGGCAATGTACTGTGAACGTCTGAGAGTCCAAATATCTGCCACCACGGGGCGCATTCTACAAATGTTACAGCTTGCGGTATGCGCTGAGTCGTGGTGGCCCTGTGCACCTATTATTTCTATCGTCAATGACACACGAAAAGCGACGCATTACTTCTTTTTATCTATCCCTGTCAAGTTCGCAGTGATATCACCTACTGGCTAAATCCTATGGTTGTGAAAGGAATATACGCACAAGAAGAATGCCACGCCGTTGGCGGACGGCTGGCGATCAACAACAATCCGGGCACTCAGCGAGCCATCAAGGACTTTCTGGAGACACAAAACCCCTCTAACGCCAGGATCTATTTCGGAGTAAGGCGGGAAAATCTGGTGTGGGTAAACGATGACGGCCAACAAGTGTATTTCAATTGGCTGTGGGACGCCGAGATAAACGACACTTGTGCATCGATTAGGTGAGAAAATTTTGTATGAAATTAAATGGTATGAGAGTGTTTTACAAATCCATATGAGGGCTAAAGTGATCATATCACAATAAAAACATTGCTTGAACGATGTTGCAATCTTCCGCCATCTTCCTCCCTGCACAAGATTTAAAAATTCTGACCACGTATGAGAAAATGTGTGGGTATCTAAATGCAGTTTTCTTCATTGTGACTAGGATTATCATATGCCTTCCAACGGGATCTTTCCATGATTATTTCAGAAATGTCGTGTTCGTCGGGAAGGGCTCGATTTTTGTTGGGAATCACGTGTATGGTGTAGCTCCGCCCACCCTTTCCTTTACTAATTATGTAGATTATGCATTGGGCGTGTCATTAGTTAGTCGTGTCATTCATTGATTCTAATGATTATTCATACTACACTGTATATATGGACCTGTGATAGTAATAAAGGTCAAGATTTGAACTTGGTCATACTAAGACACAATACAAAGCTGTCTCCGGCCTATTCTGTCTCTCTCTAACCGAACCTATCCCCAAGTGTGTACCCCACATTTGTTGGTGCCGAGACCAGGATACGAAGATGTCCAACGCAGAGAGAGACAAACGTTGCAGAAGGGGCCACCGCTCGCAGATGACCAAACTTACCAAAAAGGCTGAAGAAATCGTCACCTCCAATACTCCACTACAACCCAGCAAGATCGATTCGCTGAAAGCTACCATTGCGAGTATGGCGACGAAAATCCAGAAGATCAAAGCCTTAGATGAACAAATCCTCAACGAGATCGAAAATGACGACGATTACAACAGAGAATTCGAAGAAGCAGACGACTACGTGATTAAAGTCAACGAGGACGTGGTGAGATTCGAGGGATTTCTACAACGCCTAGCAAATCCTTCAACCCCAGCCAACACCAGCAGTCCCACACCAGAGAGCACTCACGTAAGTCAACCCCCAGATTCCAGTCAACAAACGACAAGGAAAGTCAACTTGCCGAAGCTGACGCTGACTCCTTTCAGTGGTGACATTCTCACCTGGCAAAGTTTCAAAGATGGATTTGATGCTGCCGTCCACAACGATACAAGTTTAAGTGGTGTCCAAAAATTCCAATATTTGCGGGCACATCTCCGTGACGAAGCAGAACGAGCCATCCAAAGGTTACCACTGACCAACGACCACTACCTGCAAGCAGTCGACGTACTCACGAAAAGGTATGGTAAACCTCAGACTATAATCAACGCTTACATGAAGGCGTTATGGCAACTCGAGAAGCCAACCGGAACTCTGAACAGTTTAGTAACATTTCACGACAATATGGAAGGCTACATTCGCGGACTGAACGCACTCGGCAAATCAGATGACACTTTCGGAGATCTGCTGATTCCGATAATCCTAGAGAAATTGCCTGCGAACGTCCGAAAACAGATCTCCAGAGACAAGGGAGATGAAGCTTGGACATTAACAAGTCTAAGAGAATCAATTCAACGAGAAATAGAAGCCAACAGAGCAGGTGAGACTACTATTGACTTTGAACTCGATCTTACCGATCAACCACCTGCTACCGCCGCCTTTCTGACAACGACTCGTCAGAAAGCATCAAAACCACAGCACTGTGCGTTTTGTAAGAAGACAGGGCATAAACCTACAGATTGCACGGTTGTCACCGACAAGACAAAACGACTAGAGATCGTCAAACGAGACAAACTGTGCTTCAACTGCCTTAGTGGTACTCATCGCGTTTCAGACTGCAAATCGAGATTCAAGTGCCAGGTCTGCAAGCGCAAACACCACACAGCAATATGCACCGGAGAGACACCAAAACACCCAGCCGCAACGAGGGATGACGTTCGTACCTTGGTATCGTCCGATGTCAGCCGAAATTCATCGGTGCTACTGAAGACCGCCATCGCAGACATCAAGGCTAGAGGATCAACGATGTCTGAATCGGCAACGCTGCTCTTTGACGACGGATCGCAGAGAAGTTTCATCACTGAACGTACCGCCAGAGCAATCGGTATAGACTTTAATAACTGTGACTCTGAACTCATAAACGTCTCCACACTTGGAGCGAAATCCACTGGTTTACGATCAATGAAGATTGCAGAAATTACGGTAATTATACCTAATGGTTGTAATGTTAATATACGTGCTTTAATTGTACCTCAGATAACTACACCACTTAGAAACCATTTGAAGTCTAGTGCTAGTATTGTCAGATTATCATATTTGCGAGAGTTGGATTTAGCACACCCTGTATCTGATGCGTATGATTTCGAAGTTTCAATTTTGGTAGGAGCAGATTTCTATTATTCATTTGTTGGAGATCACGTTATCCGTGGACAGGGACCCACATTTGTTGGTGCCGAGACCAGGATTTTCGTCCAGAAATTGTGGAAAGCACAACTTCAGTGGGACGAACCGCTACAGAGCGATCTCCGAAACGAAGGGTTAAGATATGCCACGAATTACAAACAGTCTCCGAAATACAAATCCCACGTTACCCATTCAACTCAGATATCAATGAAAGCAAATTTGAATTACATGCGTTTTCTGACGCTAGCAAGAAGGCCTACGGCGCAGCAGTTTATTTACGCAATCCGCAGACGCGCGAAACTGCCCTTGTACTTTCCAAAAGTAGAGTAACTCCAGTCAAACCTTTGACAATACCACGCGCAGAACTCATGGGAGTTTTGTTAGGATCTCGTCTTCTGAAATTTGTTCACTCCAGTCTCAACGAACAAATTAGTATTGACAAGTGTTATTTGTGGTCTGATAGTCAGGCCGTCCTATACTGGTTGCAAAACAATAAGAAGTTGCCATGTTTCGTTAGCAATCGAATTACTGAAATCAAGGCCAATGAACTCATTGGCGAGTACAAATATTGTCCTACAGCTGATAATCCAGCCGATCTATTGTCTCGCGGCATTCTGACGTCACAACTAGCTGAAAGCACGCTATGGTGGCGTGGACCACAATGGCTAAAATTGGGAGATTGGCCAGTTTGCGAAGTCTTTGATAGTCAAGTGTTACACGTCACTGATGAAATTAACGCAGCAGAAGCTTGCAAAAGTACGCGTGAACAACCTGTTGCTACTCATGTCGGTATCTCCGAAATCATAGATTCTACTGACTATAGCTCCTTGACTAGACTATTACGCGTAAGTGCTTATGTTCTACGATTTGTGAACAATCTGAAGAGCGAGGAAAAGGACCGTAAACTTGATCCCTTGACCGCACAAGAAATCAACGCCGCTTAAAATTTACGAATCTGTGACACTCAAAGCCACGCTTTTTCAACTGAAATTCAGGCGCTGAACGATAAACAGAAATCAGCTGGCTCATTAACCCACCAACTTCGCTTCTTTATTGACAAAGAAGGCTTCGTTCGTGTTGGTGGTAGGCTCCACAATGCACCGTTAAGTTGGGAAACTAAATTTCCGCTTCTCCTTCCCCGAGAAAATCACTTCACAAAATTGATAGTGATCGCCGCTCATTGGCAAATAAAACACTCCGGATCACAGACAACAATCACACACATTCGGCAGAGATTTTGGATTCCACAAATTCGACCGTTTGTAAAATCAATATTGAGAAGATGCGTTGTCTGTCGGATAGTGTGCGGCAAATCCTACAGAAAACCAATCCCCGCACCCCTACAGAGTTGTAGATTGAGTGATGCTCCACCCTTTACTGTTACTGGCGTGGATTTTACTGGTGCAGTGTATGTCTCAGTAGGAAAGTCTGAGCAAAAAGCGTACATTTGTTTATTCACGTGTGCCGTTACTCGAGCCATACATTTAGAATTAGTCGCAAACCTCAGTAGCGAGACATTTTTACGAGCCTTCAGGAGGTTCGCCGCCAGACGCTCCCTGCCGCGCAAAATTATGTCGGATAACGGATCCACATATTTATCAGCCGCGACGGAAATAGAAAACATGATGAAATCAGTACCAGTACGGAACTATTTTGCAAACTGTCGCGTGGAATGGACTTTCATTCCAAAACGTGCGCCGTGGTTTGGTGGCTTTTGGGAACGACTTATCGGCTTGACTAAAACTGCCCTCAAAAAAGTTCTCGGTCGATCGTTCGTATCAGTCGATGAGTTACAAACAGTTCTTGCTGAAATTGAAGCTACGTTGAACGATCGTCCACTGACTTATCTTTCCAACGATCCCAACGATCTTTCACCCTTGACCCCTTCACACTTGTTGCATGGTCGTCTTATCACAACTTTGCCATATTACTCAATCGATGAAGATGAGCTAAATGACCCAACATTTGGTAGCCAAGAACGTCTCCAGAGGAGATCAGAGTATTTAGGCAAAATTCACACTCATTTCTGGAAAAGATGGTCTCAAGATTACCTCAACACATTGCGTGAAAGAGATCGAATTTCAGGGAAGGGAGCCATTCAGAATCAGATAAGGGTGGGTGATGTTGTTCTAGTGGAAGACAAATCTGTCCCACGGATAAGGTGGTCTCTTGCCATTGTTGAAAAACTTAACACAGGAAATGATGGTTTAGTGCGTTCCGCTTGCATCAGAACGCGTACCGGCAAAACTAGTAGACCTATCACTAAATTGTATCCATTAGAAGTTAATTCAGAAGTTGAAAATAATGAAACGTGCGCCGACGCTGCTGACGAAGGTGCACATACTACAAATAGTAGCGTGATTAGTTCACGACCAGTTCGTGAAGCGGCTATGAAAGCCCGTCAACGACTAAAGGAAATGTCATCAATTCTGTATTAGTAAGTTTTGTTTCAGACTCGCATTCACTATCTTCAGTGACTGCTTTGTAGTTTTAGAGTTTACTTTAGTTTGTGATATTTGTAACTTTGAACTAATTTCAGTTGTGATTTCATTTTGACGTTCGCTATGAACATCCGTTAGATTGTAACTTACAGTTATTTTTTGAATTAGAGATTAATGTAACGTTTACACAAAGTATTTCCGTCATCTTATTTGTAGTTTCTTTCTGTTAAAGCTTATAACGAACCTTTACTGTAAGAAGGATTTAATTAAGTATAGTTTATATAAGGATTTGCATTAGAGTTTTCTTTGAAGTTTGTATCACGCGCCACAAACAGAAGCAGATTGTGATTTAATCCGTACCAGGCGTACTTTCTTATCAAGCATGATTAGACACCAACCGCCATTGATCTTTCAGATTATTCTTTCCAATCTTACGCTTATCATAGACACTTTACTCTTGAGATTTATTTCGTGTTGTTTTTGCATTTTGAATTCAGTTGTGTAAGATTTTTGAAACTCTTTATCTTGCTGGCGGGAGGATGTTGGGAATCACGTGTATGGTGTAGCTCCGCCCACCCTTTCCTTTACTAATTATGTAGATTATGCATTGGGCGTGTCATTAGTTAGTCGTGTCATTCATTGATTCTAATGATTATTCATACTACACTGTATATATGGACCTGTGATAGTAATAAAGGTCAAGATTTGAACTTGGTCATACTAAGACACAATACAAAGCTGTCTCCGGCCTATTCTGTCTCTCTCTAACCGAACCTATCCCCAAGTGTGTACCCCACAATTTTCTCATCGCCGATAGTTTTACTCGATACGTTTATCATGTCTTGTTACGAGTGAATTTAGAGGTGAGAGCACGGTCCCTCTGACCGTGCGTGATGACAGTAACGCTGGCACAATATGTGAGGCCATACGAGCCTCGCAACTGAAAGTAATTTATTTGCTCAAATTTTCCTGAACAATGGTTGTTCTTTCCTATTTCACAATCAAGAATGAAAATAGAGGGCCACCGTGTAAAGTTTGGTGGTACAGAAACAAATTGCCTAACATTTACGGATATTTGAAATTCAACATGGCCGCCGCCATCCATATGTTTACCTTCAAGTTATATCAGCATGAGTTCGGGGTCATTTGTTTCTGTCTTTCCAATCTTTCCCCTTCTGTACTGGTCAACTGTTGGCGTTGAAAATCTTGAAGCTTGTGGAGCGAACATAATTCATATTCTTTTGAAAATTGAAAATTTAATTCTTTCTCAATAGAGGTAACACACAGGATGAAGTGGCTATTTTGAATATCAAACATCAGATAATTTTTCATGAAATTTGTTTCTCCTATCCCAACTTTGCAACATAACCCCTGATCCTTTTTTATTGTCATGATTTAAAATGTAATTGAGGAGAGTTTCGGCGAATGTTTAAAAACTTTTTGTTTTTAGGTACGCATTGCCTTAAAGTTGTCAGTCCGAATGTCTACTGCTGTGTGAGCATTTGACGTGCCATGTAGGGGCAAATTCTTGAACGTATACTCGTTTCCATTCCAGGGTCGATCGCCACTACAAATGGCACCCAAGACCCTGCAAAAATGCCAACAGTCTAAGCATCTGTGAATTCGGTACGTTTTTGGTCGAGTAACCATCAACCATTCAAAATATCTTACTAGTTAGCTGGAAATAGAACTGATCTGAATTTCTAAAATAGATGTTATTTGTACATGAGATCAAATTTGCATGGCGCATAACCTCTCCAACAATGCTATAACTTTCTTCTTGTTTCCGAAGTTCCCTTATACATCCTTTGGAGATATTTTTGGAAAACTGCGTTCAACTACAGATTTATAGAACCCTCGTGGTTGCAAGCAAGCATGTGCAATTTGAAATGCTTGCAAGAGTATTGTGTATTTCAACACATTTCATTGCCAGGAAGTGGAAAGCGTATAGCTTCCTTGAAAAAAAAAGACATTAACAAAAATATCATGTATAGTTTTTGGGATTGTTTGTTCAAATCATCAGGTAAAAAACCTCCGCCATATTGGGCAGTGACAATCATGACTTTGTTTGTAACCAGCTTTTTTATTCGTTTGCTGTACAGAATGCTTAACCAATACCGACTGGTGTGTGAACGGCGTGGTGACGACGTTCACAGTGGGATGTGAATGCACCTGCGACGCTGGCTGGACGGGGAAATTCTGTAACGGTGAGTTCAACAGTGGCAGCTTGTTTGCTCGACAGTTGCAGTTTAGTTGTAGAAGATAGCACGCGCCTCGAAAGCGAAAGACTTAACTTTGATTAAACTTTCGAATTCCTTATAACGAAACCGAACCATTCTCTTTTCAAATCAAGAATGAAAAAGTGGGGTTATCGTGCAAACTTTGGTAAAATGGAATCAAATTACCCTTTATTTACTGATATTTGGAAATCGTAATGGCCACCACCCCTGTGCAATCTTTCTACCGGGAAATTCAATTTTCGATTTTCACAAAAATAAGCTGTCGAAAACGTTATTTACTTTTTGAACTTCAAAATGACTCCCTGGTGGTAGACCAAAAACGTATCATTATAATAGTCTTTATAGTTACAATATTTGTCTCCGAGGTGTATGCAACCCTGATGTGAGATCATGTTTGTTTTGATACATGGTAGTTGCCTGCGCAACGCATGTTTTTTCTTTGATTGCATTTCCCAGTAGGCCTACATAGTAATGTGTCTTACATCTAATGAATGACATTGGTTCTCCATTTCAGTTGCTGCAAGAAAGAAACGTTCATTAGAGGTGAGTGGACATGGAGGGAGGGAAAAATGAAAGCTAACAGCCAATTATGAACGAAATATAATGGATCTCATGACACATTGTCTTCCTTACTGTTAAAACTAGAACCCTTGGTTTGCTTATGAGCAGTGGTTAAGGCCGCAGGTTATAAGGCCATGTTAAACTACATTACCGTTCAAGAATCTCCGATGGGATATGTATTTGTGTACTTGTTGTGAAAAGCACCATGAGACAAGAAGATTTGTTTGTCAATTGGAGGACCAAGACCTACCTTTGTACAGACATGAGGTGTACTGCCAGCAATGTTATGATTGAATTTATTAGATTATATCGTATCAGTATGTCAATTACGTCAATATGTCGTCCTGATTGGACGACAACTTATGACATTGACCTCATAGCTGAGCACTGAGCTTGAAATATGCATGGTGCCATGCCCTGGGGTCGCTGTTGTCTGCTCGTTTTTGCATTATCCCGTTAGTTCCACTGTGTCATTGCAGTGTGTTGTTCCCGTTCTTGTAATCGAATGTCATGTGCAGGGCATTGTATCTTGTAACTGACTTTTACTTTGTGGCGCTTATTTTCAGATTTTATTAACTCATCCTTTTACTGAGCTTTGCGTTTTGGATGCCGCGCGAATAAAATAATAAAAACAGAATAGGAATATTGTCATGACTCGCCTATGTGAAATATAAGAAAACTGTGGTTCTTTAGAATGAAAAATCACTAATAAAATATGAATAAAGTACTTGTATAGAGAAGACATTGATACGTTCAGAAAGCCATTGTCAAACTTAATTTTCGCAATTGTACAGGACCCCGTGGGCAACCCAGCACAAACCGGAAACTCTGGGAATGCTGGGAGCAGCAGCCCAGGAGGGACTGGCGGAAGTAGTGTGGACAGCGGCAACAATGCGGAGGAGGAAGGACAGTACTATTATGGCATTTACAGAAGCAAAGAAGGTGAGACAGATAGATCACAAAATTTGCTCAGATTCGCCAGAGTAGCTGTAAAACAGAACGGGACAAAGCACGTGATCATTATTAGAAATCAAAGAGTAAAAGGAAGGATCATCCAGTCCTCTGCGGCTGCTCGTGTGGGATCCATATGGCACAAGACCACTAATTAAATTCCCATAGGCCACCACAGTAGCGTTGAGCTCGATTTTCCTATTTTAAAACATTCAGCGGCACGAATCCTCTTAACAGGTGTTAGGTCAATGTCAGCTTGACTACTGATTAATTTTTCGTGTGGGCAAGTCCACGAAATTTTGAGATAGCGATGAAAATAGCGCCCTCAGTGGTGTTTTTGACAAATTTCAGGCTATTGTTATGATTTCTATTAGCCCCAGAACTCCTCATATTACCACCAAATGCTTCAGCCATTATGCACAACAGTCTGCATTTTGATTCAGGCAGAAAAATATCTTTACAAAAATTCTTGACGTTAAAGTTCAAACTAAACAAGCATCCATACAGATATCAAAACTTCAAGCTCTGCACGTTTTTTCTTCCGAACTATCTTCGTGGGTAACCAACCCGGAAGTGAATTAGTGGGCTTGTGCCATATAACTGGTTTGTTGCTGTGCACAACATATCCCAACATCCTTTGCGCAAATTCGAGCTTTTTAAAACGCCGCTGAAGAAGCTTCATAAAAACGAAGGGACGCAATCGAAGTTTATTTGGCAAAGTCTTGCAGTGATTGGAAAGCTACAAATCTGGTCAACTTTGAACATGCATCAAATGCTGAATTTGCTTCACATTTGCTGGAAATTCATCTTGGCGATGACGTCATTGTTCTTTCGTTAATATGCAAAAACCGATATTAGTCCGCAAATATAGATTGCATTTTTGTAGATTAACTCTTTTGAGAACGATGAAAATACAACTTAATAAGGGACTACTAATGTCAGAGTGAACACTGAAAGACATATTAACTGCTCAGACTACAAGCCGCAACAGCATTCAGGCATAGAACAATGACAGAATTTGTCCACATCTTAAGAAGCAGTGTCCGACGTTACGCGCAAGCAGCTATATTTAGTAACAGAAGTGTAACCATGAACAGCGACATTGTCCCATTCCTAAAATCGCTTGGCTCACGGCGCTACCTCCAGCGTTGCATCCACTTTGACGTAACCCATCACGGTATCTCTCTGTTTTGTCCTCTGTCTGTTATATTTTGTCGTCCAGCCCACAAGTACGACTACGTGTACCCCGAATGCGAGACATATGACTCAGGGATTCATAAGAACTGTCTCATGAAGGCCTTCGGTTGTGAATTTTACTTCAACCTGACTGAAAACATAGGTAAGTGTTATTTACCCGACGTTCTGCGAGCAGCGGGCTTTAGTGTTCTTCCGGAATCATTGATCATTTGATCAAGAAAACGCTTTTAGTATTTTATTCTGGCCAGTCACCATCTATATATTGTAAAACGACCACTGTCCGAAAATCTTAAATTTCAGTCGATGGATGCATTTATGGTTTAATCATTAAAGGTATACAGTCACCTGTTATTTAAATATGCCCATATATAGTCAAAGGGGCGTTCTTGGTATTCAAAATGCCCATGTGAGGGCGCTGTTTTTAAAAAGCGGCCACCCGCTTAAAATCTGTGATTGATTAGATTTTCACTTTCCATGGTACTGTGGCGAAATTGGAACAGGTGACAGTATACCTTTAAAGGGCAGTAATGCTAACTTTTGATGATTTTTTTTTACAGTTTGTTTTTCATGTCTACCATGATTTCTTGTCAAAGCATGCTGAGATACACAGAATTAAGCTCGTCAACTCAGCTTGTACTTGTGTAAACGGCGTTGTTATTGTTGACATGTGAATTTAAGTCCGGACTAGAATTCAAGTGTTAATAGTAAAAGCACATATAGATGCCATGTTGACAGGCTAAATAGTGGGTGTTTCCACATAAGAATTTTCAATAGACACACAACATAAAATAATAAAAAATATCAAAAGTTAGCATGACCGGCCCTTTAAACGTATAAAATCTGTTTCATGTAAGTAGTATAACTAAATACAACTATGCATTAGGCAACATTTTTTGTGTATATTCATACTAACCACGCCTACAATTCTGCAGAATTAATAGCGCCGACTGCCAAGATAATCCACTTCAAATCTGACCACATTCACACCTCGGAGTTCATCAAGCCTAGGAGCTGTCATTTCATGGGACCCGTCACCAGACGCTGCGGCATAGCCCAGGTGAAGGTGTCGCATGGATGCGCTGCAGTCAGTCCCTGTGGGACTATGGTATGTGAACTTGACGCTCGTTGCATTGCCGGTTCCCGTATGCTGTCAATCATCTAACAAGTTAACGTCCAACCGACTATACCATCTACAAACCAACCTACCAACCACTTATTCGGTCAATCAGATGATCAACCAACCACCCATCAATCCATCCATAACAGCTATCCATCCATCCATCCCTCCATCCATCCGTCCATCCATCCATCCATCCAGCTATCCATCCATCCATCCCTCCATCCATCCGTCCATCCGTCCATCCATAAATATAATGTAACATACCTTCTTATCACCAATGGCAACAAATGTGCATTAATGTTGTTTACTTCTGGGCGAAAATAAAAAGGCGCCATGCTTTGAATTTGTTTATGAATGCGTTTAGGAGGCGAGGTAGACATCGTAGTGATCGTTGTTGTTCGACTTGTAACAACTTGAAGGCTTCTTTAAAATAATGGCATGGTGATAACGATGAGGGCAGTATCGATAATGATTATGGGATGTGTAACATTAATAATCGACTGTACATTTTAGAAATGATTCTCATACATTATCAAAGTGTCTCTCTCTCTCTCTCTCTCTCTCTCTCTCTCTCTCTCTCTCTCTCACACTCACACACACACCCATCTCAGGGAGGAACGCTCTTCTTCAAAGATATGCGATACAACATACTTCCGGTGGAGAGCAACTCCAGGGAGTTCAGAGGAACGTACATGCTGGTGGAGAATCCGGAGGAAGACAACCCGCTCTTAATCGACATCTTCCGTTCTGAAGGTGAGGACAATGAACATTGCAATGCCAGTCGTACATGACTGAAAGATGAAATGCGCGCAGATGACTGGAGCTCAGAAGCAGTCGTTGGAATCTCTTCTCTTGGAAGTCTAAGCAGTCAGGGCGCTTCAGAAAAGACTTTCACCTCAGCTGACTTACCAAACCTTGGTCCACAATTTTTCTACAAATCATAATACATGTCGCACTCAAAACATATTGTTTTCAATATTAAGTGACTATAGGCGTGAATTTTATCTTTTATGCCACAACCTGCATATCATGAACGTATGATTAATTAACTTTGGGACTCACCGCTGAATTTGGTACAGGTACAGGGTACCTTGGACTATTCAAACTACAAATATCAAACTCGGATTTTCCGTTATTTCGGTGGGGGAATCTACATTTTTGTCAAAATACTTGAGTCAAATTTCTGCATTTTCTACGAAATGAAAGTTCAAAAGTGTCTATTTCTAGTCGATATGGTTAAGCCTATATCCTATTAACATTGTCTGGTCATAATTTTTATGGGGCGTAAAGGCAGGGCAAAACCACTGTGGACACATGTGTATCCTTCCCAGGCAGCGCTTTTTCCACAGTAAGTGATCACGTTCAGGAAAGTTTCGGCAGCGTCGTGGACCTCTTTGAGAGCATAACGACCATGTCAGATATAAATATATATATCTCGTTAATTCGTAGAATAAACATTGGCCATCACAAACTATTAAGAGTCCACTTTCACTGTAAAGATCTGATAAATGTGCCTTGTTCCTTATAAGCAAATTTTGATTACGACGTTCGTCCTTGTCAGCCATATTTACCGCACTTAACCCTTTGAGTGCCAAAGTCAACTTTTGTTGCCTTTCAGAATATAACATAGCCAGCAACTTTTTTTAGATTTAGACAATTTTTTCAGATTTTCTTTGGAAATTTTGGTCAAAAACTGTGGTCATTGAAACGTTATGTGCATTTGGTCCAGAAAAAATTACAGAAAAATACATAAAAATTGGTAAAATGTTAAGCTAAAATTTGATGGGAAAAATTACAGCACTCAAAGGGTTAAGTGTACACATGTAGTCTTACACGTTCAGGACTATCAACAATTTTCTTGGCGTTCAGATCTGCAAGAAGCGGGACCCCCTACCCGTCCACATCACCCCCCACTCTCCACTACCCATCTCAGCAAGCAGTTCACAAAGCCCAGGTTGCAGCGGCGACAGGTGTTGCGCAAGAAGAAGCCGGAAGTGGACGGAAGGCGAACGGTGCACCTCGAAATGATGCTGACGGTCAATTATGACGTCTACAAGGAATACGGCGACGAGTCGGCCATGTTTGCGCTGACTTTAATTAATAACGTAAGCAGGACACCCACTTCTTATTGCGTTCAAAAGTTTCCCGTGGATTTCAGGTTATGCACATACATTACTTTTAACTGGCCTAGTGAATTAATCACGTACGAACATTGTTTTATCAACACTCCATCAACGGTTTCTACATAGAGTCAGTATAACTTTAAGATTGATCCAACCGATTTTGATTGGGGCTCCAAATAATTTCTTTACGGGAGGGAAGAGGGTGTGCCGCCCGAATGAATGTCGGTGTATGCGTATTTGTCGCTCTAGCTCGGTCAGTCAAAGTCACTCTGGGGGATGTTTATACTCGTTCTAGTCGGTCGGATTAAGAGAGATTGCGCCTCGTGGACAGATAATCGGACTCTCAAACATTCAAAATTGTTTTCTGATCATACACTTGTTGGGGCTTGTTTAAAGTTCCTGGTGTAAGAAAAAATCACCTATTAGTTTTTTCAAAAGTCGATAAATTATATTTTTCTCCATTGAGTTAATACAGGGAGGGTGGCCATTTTAAATTTTAAATATTGGTCAATCTTAGGTAATCTGTTTCTCTATTACGAAACTTTGCACGGTGACCCCCCTGATTTTTATTCTTGATTTTGAAAAAGAATGGTTGAAAGGTTCCTTGAGGCAAGTTTGAGAATAAGTTTGAGTCTTTCGCTTTCGAGGCGCATACTACCTTAAATAGAAGCAGGTGTTATGCAAGTCGCCGGTGCGTACAGTTGCCCAGAAAATGATTGACACTGGATTCATTTGGTTCTCTGCAGGTGCAAGCCATTTACCGGCACGAATCGCTCTATGAATACGGCATACACGTCATTCTGCACGTCATGAACGTACAAATCCTGGAAGAACCTATCTTGGAGGTAAGATCTCGTCGTCTCGCTGGGCGCTTGCCTTGCCTCGTGAATGATCAAGCCTGTTGCTGGTCTGTATTACATGGACCGAAGGTTTTCCGCAATTCTGCTATGCGACAGCATTTTTAGCTCACGTGTTCACACACGTGGGCTAATGTCGCATCGATATCGATGTCTGTCTGTCTGTGTCTGTCTGTCCGTCTGTCTGTGCGCTTGATATCCCCAAAACGGCTTAGTTGATGAAAAGTTGATGAAACTTGCTACATATATTGAAGATGCTATGATGAAACATTATTGAAAATCATTAAGCATTTTTACTTCAGCCAATTCCTTATTTGCATATTTAATGAACTTTCTTAATTCGGGATATTTATCTGAATTGACTAGACCAAAGTTGACGCAGTTTGCTATATAAATTAAAGATACTATAATACAACATTATTGAAAGTCATTAAGCACTTTTTTCAGCCAATTCCCAATTTGCATTTTCAATGATCTTTTCTAATTACGGATATATACTGGGATTTACTTGATCAAAGTTGGTAAAACATGCTATGTACATTGATGATTATACCAGGTTAAAACAAAATTGAAAATCATTTCACATTTTCATTTCAACTAATTTATAATTTGCATATCTAATGAGCTTTCACAGTTTGGCATATATGGCTTGAAAGACTTGGCCAAAGGTAATTAAACTTGCTATATAAAGTGATGATACAATGACAGCAGTCAAAGAAATTTAATATTTCTATTTCAGCTAATTACATACTTCATGGCCTTTTAGAATTAATCTGCGGTGAATATTGATTGTTGTGTTGATCATTATACTTTCAATGAAGTTGCAAACGTGTGGCAAAGGTTCAAATTTACACATAACTGCAATATATATATGATACACGTGAGCATTTCAGTCACATCTGGTGTTATTTAGTTTTCGGGATGAAATTGTTCCCGGACATCTGTTAGGATAAATTGCGTACCCTCTTTCAGGGTTGCAGGAAAATCATAACAAACAACAGTAGACTTTCTCGTATTAATGCGAACATTGTCTTCGGCACTGATCCTTTTCAACAGGAACGTTTGCTTGTTTCAAACGTAATATTTTGCTCCAAGTTTGAAAAACGTCTGCCTGAACATACTGAAAGGTCAATTATTACATGCTTCGCGTATCGAACGTCGCGCGCTCCATAGGATTCAATGGTAACCCGTCGATGACGTCGCGGGCCACATAGTCATCATTGGACTGAAAGTGAACGGAGCTATTTTCAATTGACAACTTTTTGATACAAACATATGGAAATTGCATGTTTTTATTATTATTATTATTATAGACTTTATTTCGGACTCATTGTCCATATAACAACAAAAGAAAATCTGGTGATAAATATACACAGCTTGGTTAAGTTATACAAAAGAAGCTTGTTCCATAACTTTATCATTTCGGAGTTTAAATATAATGAGTCATACACACATCGTACAATATCATTACTGCTTCTCAGAAGTCTTGCTTTAGACCATAAATTTGCCTTCTTAGCAAGGCATCAAAGTTATTGATTCTGTTAGATATAAACATAGCGCTTGCACTACTACGTTATCATAACCCAATAAAAGACGAGCAGCATTATTGTAAGCAACTTTCAATTTCCTCATAATATTAACAGAATATTTCATCCAAATTGGACCGCCATACAATTGATAACAATATGTTTTGAAAAGAACACTCTTGACTTCAAAAGTACATCGAGAAAATTTCTCTATAAGCATATTAGCTGATATATAAAAGCATCTCATCTGTCGCTCGATATCGTCATCATCACGAAAGTGATCGTTGAGAACAAAACCAAATGTGTCTTCTTTGTGACAAATACTAATTTAACTCTATTGAGATACACAGAAGGAATGTGACGAATCATAGATGAATCGCATCTCACACACATACATTTGGTCTTTTTGTTATTAAACAAAATATCATGAGTATCACCATAGTCACTACAAATATTGACCAACTTCTGAGTTCCCTTGACAGAAGGACTAATCAGACAAATACCATCAACATACATTAAATGATTGACGAAAAGTCCTCCAATGTTACAACCTGTTTTGGAATTAGACAGCATAAAGCTCAAATTATCAATATAGATATTAAAAAGCTTTGGTGACAAGATCCCACCTTGCTTTACACCATTGGAGACAGTAAAACCACTGGAGGTACATGCACCCCAGCGAATAAAAGTCTGTTGAGTTCGATACCATCTCAGGAGAAATCTGACAAAATACACTGGTACTTTGCGATCAATCAACTTTTTGAAGAGAACCCAGTGGTTGACTCTGTCAAATGCCTTGGAGGCGTCCATGAAAGTGACAATGACATTACTACCATGCTTTCTATAGTAATTGATTACTTCTTTAAGTACAAAGACACACATATCGGTCGAGTGACCAGATTTGAAACCAAACTGGTAATGTGACGTTTCAAGATAACATTCAATATTTCTAAGTAAAATTAATTCCATAAGCTTAGAAGCAACTGTCGAAACTGCAATCGGACGATAGTTACTTTTGTCATTGATATTGTTGTTTTTGTCCTTTATGATGGGAACTAAAACAGTATCGGATAGGCGACTAGGGCAAACATTATGCACAAACATCGCCGTAAAACACATACTGAGTAAAATGGAAACTTTACTGCTAGCATACATAAAATGCTCAGCTGAGAGATAGTCAGGGCCACAGATTTACCAGCCTGTAGTTTCACTATGGCATCACTAATGTCACTGGGGTAAACAATGAAATCATTTTCGAGAGTACACTTTTCAACAGCATCTAACACAAACTTCTGGTCATGTGTCGTATTCACTGAGTTGTAAACGCCATAGTAATGGTTACGCCACATATCAGCAATATTAGCTTCGCCAGTACAGCCACCCACATTGTTTGGCCTGGACGAACACTTTTTACTATTAATGGAGTGCCAAAATTTTTTGTGATTTCCACCAAAAAGATTTTTGGCCATAGCATCTGCTTTCATTTGCTCTTCATTAGCTCGACACGCCCGTAACGCATACTTAAAGCGAGCATGAGTACAACGTTTAAAATCATACAGTGGACCATGCTTGGGTTTACCAGACTCACGCCATAATTTAAATGCGTCACGGGCAATTTCATGAATCTCTTTTAGATGGTCATTCCAACCAACAACTGCACATCCTTTACTATTTTCTGTACTTGAGCTTATTCGAGTGCCAGCAAAATGTAAACTATTAATGATATTGTCATAAAAATCAGAAATACTGTCAGCATGATTCTTGTCTTTACAGTGAGTATCTTTACAGCATAGTGAATCAGTACAGTAGGAATATTAATATCAGCAAGAAGTCTGTCTAAGACAGCAGTGTACAAGTCACGTTGTTTGATGCTGACCTTAGTTTTGCATCGGAAATCCGGATTTTTGAAAAGAAAATTTAGCAAAAAAAGAAAATGATAAACCGCATAACAGTGATTTAAATATATCAATGCGCCGCTGGATGATGAAAATCGTTCCATTTTAACGGATTTTCGTCTAAGATGGAAATAAAGCTTTGATTATCATTTGCAAATAAATCTAAATATTTAGATTGAAAACTCTGTAAGATAGGCATGTAATAAAAACATTATAGCCCAAACAAGGGACTATGTACCCTCAGGGCAGGAGACAATTTGCCCTCCTTACGACGGCCAAATGGTCACCTACCCTCGTGCACATAGTCCCATGTTTGGCTGTAATATATATTAAAACTTACATGCTATTGCATGAAGTTATTTTTTCTTAGTTTTGAAGTCTCTCCAATTTCTCGTTGATTGATTATTGGAGTGTTTACCGAAAGCAATGATGTTGTTCTATTATCAATGTCTATACCGTGCTAACCAGGATGCCTATAATGTTCAGAGATGGGCAGATATCAGCGACTTATACATGGCTTACAAATGCAACTGGGAACCCACTTTTTGGATCGAAAACGACGAACATCCCTACCACTATGATGTTGCAATACTCCTAGCTGGGTAGGTATGGTAGGTTGTTAGTGTACTCCTGTGCCAATGTCTGTATGTATGTATGTATGTATGTATGTATGTATGTATGTATGTATGTATGTATGTATGTATGTCTGTATGTCTGTATGTCTGTATGTATGTATGTATGTATGTATGTATGTATGTATGTATGTATGTATGTATGTATGTATGTATGTATGTATGTATGTATGTATGTATGTATGTATGTATGTATGTATGTATGTATGTATGTATGTATGTATGTATGTATGTATGTATGTATGTATGTATGTATGTATGTATGTATGTATGTATATATCTATGTATGTATGTTTGGGTGTGCATTTACATTCATCTGCAGAAACAATATAGTTAACAAGATCTGCTATCTTAGCTCTTAGTCCTGACAATTGATGTGCGAATCCTGTTTACTTCACGTGAACGTATATATCAGATTCTTAATGTTACCCAAAAATTGATTGACACGTCTACTCGTGAGCTGCTCATCGCCCTCTCTATCTGTAGTTACAAGTATACAATTTTTGGTCATCCGTCGCGCGGGAATCTGTTGAAATCAAATTAAATAGGCAAAGAAATGATCATGAAGGGAATTTCCTTGGCCTTCAAGCGGAGTGAGAATAGTCCGAAGTGGGTGTAGGTTGTGCATGTAGATCATCAAGAAATGAACACTACCTTTACCAAATATTTTTTTTTTGCAATTGTTTTGAATGAAGGCCTTCGGTAGTTGACACCAAGGACGATACCGGACTCAGCAACTTCCAGTCTTGTAATACAGAACCTTGCTCCGTGGTGAAGTTGTCGTCGTTTGAGGGCGCTAGGGGCACCATCGCCCATGAAATTGGCCTTATGTGAGTATGTTGCAGTGTGACTTTAAACGATTAAGGTAGTATGCGCCTCCAAAGTGAAAGACTTTAACTTTCAAACAAATGACCTGACATTTACCGATATTTGAAATTCAAAATGGCCGCATCCCTGTGTAAACTCGATGGGGAAAAATACATTTTCGATTTTCGATAAACTAAACCGGTGAAAGTTTTCTTAAACCACAAGCTTTAAAATGAACCCCAACGAATGGGGTAGATCAAAAAAGAATTGTAAAAATTTGATAGCCTGAGTACCCGAGTCTGTGCCCGAGGCGCATTCTACCGCATGTATATTTTATGTGTGTAACACTCAAACGTGTCTCATTTCAGAGACTTCAATTCCACACTGTATGTTTAGCATTACTCAAACTCGTTTATTAATTTTGGGCACGGTCTCTCTAGTAGGACCGTGTTTCGGGCAAGGATGAGTTTGACATCCGCAAACAGTTTCGGATGATATGCGATGGTGGTACTTGAAAGTGCCCCCAAAAACACTATATGTGCAATTCCTACCGCATCCCTGCAGTAAAATAATTCTCGCGTATATTTTTCTTTCTTGCGTGCGTAAAAAGGCATACTATGATTTCAGGTCTATGTACCCCGTAACGCGGCAGAGGATCGAATAGTGACGGGACACAAAGGCAAGCCCGCCCGGGGCTACTACCATACGACGAGTATACACATATTTACCCTGATTTTGTCACCAAAGACTGATAAACAATATCAATAAAATGTATACTTTTGATTGTGTTTTTTTTTTCTCTTGCACAACTTTTGATCCGTAAGCGTTATTGACCTATGCTTTTGTGGCAAATGTAGTTGTGACGAAAATATTTTGCCAAAACATATAGAATGAACACCATTTAACGGACAATTGTAGAGTGAGTTTTTGCTTCGTAGTTTGAAACATCAAGGGTACAATAGTACCAAAGTTGGGGTTGAGCCCCCTCCCTCTCCCCGGCAATTAGAAATCGCGGATCATATTTAAACCGCCGGAAGAGGAGTAAGCTAATTCCAAAGAACAGAGTAGACGTCCGCAAAGATATAGGCCGTCGAGAAAAACGTTTTTCTCGAGGGTCTATAGTAAAGACTAGAAAAACTGACTTACCCGTGTATGCTGCCCTTCCATGCATTGCAGGCTGGGTATGTACTACGACCAGCTTGACCCCAACTGTCATGACCTCCTCCCCCCGAGTAACGATGCTGATGCCGAGGGAATTATGTTGAACGCCGACAGAGTGCACTTCACGGAATGCAACAGACAGGATCTTCTAAATTATGTCAAGTAAGTACATAATTATTCAATGTAACATACTAGATGCGGCACAATCCCTTGTCACTCTACTTTGATCGCCGGTGAAAGTCAAGACCATTTGTGTGAACCGCGAGGTTCTGCCCGGAGTCTTTATACCCGTGCCTGGCCTCCAAGCCGAACCTCTCCAGGTTTACGTAAATGACTTGCCGTCTGCAGACATCGAGAACTCAGCAATGCGCATAACCACAGCCCCCTTCTTTGTGGAGAGACCGTGGCATAACAGGTGTTTTTTGTGGACGAATATCACATGTCGTCACTTAGTCGGAACTGATGCAAAATGTAGTCGGTGGCTGCATTCATGTGTTTTGTGAATATTGCAAAATCGATATCATACTTGTGTATAGATGGTGCAAATACAGTGATCTTCATGATTGGTGGAGACCAGAAAGTGATGGTTGGTCACGGTGCTAAATTTGCGATATAGCACAGTTGGAACACGCGCGAAGTCCATACAAAGTCCCTTTTTGGCATCATTTTACAAGTGGTATAGCTGCAAACTGATGACGTCAAATCGCCGTACACAAAACACAGCCCTGTAATTATGGCACTGTGTATTGTGTACGGCGATTTGACGTCATCAGTTTGTGGCTATACCACTTGTAAAATAGCGCCCCCTATTTTAAACCATCATACCAGAATCGCAATATACTTATGTGATATAATAGCAACAAACCGCCTCACCAACGGGGATACCGCTGGGTTTTGACTTGTCCACTCCATATTTGCACTCGCTATTTCCCGTTCATCCATGTCGTAAACTAATCAAAATTTAGTGGTTCATCCATCGCTTGGCGTGGTTTACCGAATAAACATTCCACAATGCGCTCAGTAATACCGAAGTCAAAAATTAAAGGGCGCATATGTAAGCTATGTGCACTTCCGGTAATAATAAGCTGTCTATCAAATCGCAACTGGTATGTTTCCTATCTACTAGCAAACCGTACATCACGTGTTTTGATGACGCACCCGTTCCCGGAAACTGGCAGACGATAGCGACGTATCCCTCACAAGCTGACATCATTTGCAAGACTCTCTACAAAAACAACCCCTGGTATTACAGCGACAGAAGTTGTCCCTGGGATAAACCGGAAATGACGGTGAGTTGGCGTTGAGGGACATTTGCTATTGTCTTTTGGTAGTAGGGCGGTCAATAGATGTTTGATGCATAGGTTTAAATATCCATTGTTGGGTGTTATGTTGCATGATTGCGTTGGCAACAGAACGTCAGTCCAAACAAGAATCTGCGTGTCCAAGGTAAGATCTTTTATTACATACCTCGATGTGAGTGCAAATCAGTGCATTGATTTGAATAGGAACATCCGGGATGTAAGCGGGCCGGTGAACGATGTATTGACCGGTTTCCATGGTTACTCGGTCCAGTGAAGCCTTTCAACGTTTTCGACGTCAAAGTAGACGCTTAACGCTAGATGTAAAATATCCATGCGCGCTCTGCTATTTTAACTTTCGTTGAAGTCTATTTGATGCTGGTCGATAATGGTAAAATTGTTTGAAAATGCCCTGCATGTAATATAGCATTAATTGTGAAGAGGCATGTAATAAAAATATTATTGCCTTAATATATGGGTTTGTGTGCCCTCACAGCAGGAGACAATTAGCCCTCCTGACGTCGGACAAATTGTCACCGGCTCTCGGGTACATAAACCAATATATATTATATCATACCAGTATATTGATGGCGCAAATGCAGCGATCTGATTGGTCGAGGCGCGATAAGAACCGTGGTATATTGGCGATATACCATGGCTGGCATACGCGCGAGCTCTCAGCTTGAGCAAAAAACCCGTTTTTGACGTTCCATGCCAGAATTTCAATATACTGTTATGGTATAATAGCAATAAATCACACCCAGCAACGGTATACCACTCGATTTTGACCAGTTCACTTCATATATGCACTCGCTATTGCTCGTGCATATATGTCGTGAACTGGTCAAAATCTCGTGGTATACCGTCGCTGGGTGTGCTTTATTGCTTAAATACTGCACTATGGTACTACATGTTTCGAAATGCTGACATTTACATTTGCGTTGATGGTAACGTTTTGGTTTGTTTGTCCGTGTTTTTAGGGCCGCTGCGAGCTATGGTGCGAGTACGTGGAAATGTCAACTGGAATCAAAAAGTGCAAAGCTCACTACGGTGCTATTCCGCCCAACAGCAAGATAGAGTGCGGCTCCAATAAGGTCAGGGGAGTCAACAACTACGATACACGTGCAAAACAACAACAACAACAACAACAACAACAACAACAACAACAACAACAACATTGTGCTTCTTTGAAATATATATATATTTTCCCTGCAGTATGCAGTATACGACTGCTTCCACCCTACTCGACTGGAAACAGCACACCACGATCTTGATACACATGTCACAATACATTTTAGAACGATAACCAATATATATATATATATATATATATATATATATATATATATATATATATATATATATATATATATATATATATATCATACCAAAGATAAAACCCTATGCCAGGATAATTTTCCATCAAGATTGCTTCCACCCTACTCGACTGGAAACAGCACACCACGATCTTGATACACATGTCACAATAAATTTTAGAACGATAACCAATATATATATATATAATATATATATATATATATATATATATATATATATATATATATATATATATATATATATATATATATATATATATATCATACCAAAGATAAAACCCTTTGCCAGGATAATTTGCTATCAAGATTTCAGGAGCCATATCGTTTAATAATATTTTGCAAATATCAGACAAATCACTTGTCGGAACCAGCTCAACGGGTGTTACAGCTGTATTAGAGAGAGAAAATATTTGAATACACACAAACTGTTCTTTGTGGAGAGAATCAGACCTCTTTGTTGTATGATTTGTTAATATTTATTTGTGAGTGTGATAAGTCAGTTGTTTTTCAAGCAGTTACTTTCAAACACCATTTCTCGTAAGTAATGCGAGTTTTATTGATATGGAATAAATTGTTGTAATGATTATCATGACTGGTCGAATAAGCTAACAGGTGCACTGTTTCACTTTTTTTGTTTATGTCTGTCCAGGTCTGTGATGCTGATCGGTGTGTATGCGAAGAAGGGGTGAGCTGCCTTTCCAAGCGCGAGAGAAGGTAAAGACAATATGATTGCTACATTCAGACATACTTTCTATACTATTGAACTGCAAGAAAGTGGAATAAAAGATATATACTTCCCTTTGAAACGGATGCGGCCATCTTTTCTGTTCGAACTCTTAGAAGCACAGATCTGTGGCGAGGGCGATGGATTTCTAATATCAAGCGTGGCATGAAACTTCGATTTCTGGTTTCCCTAGTTTCACATGGATGGCGGGAAAAACAGATTGAGTTGGGTTATTTAGTGTAGAATACAACTCGGGGACATATATTCAGGCTCTCAAAATTTTACGAGACTGTTTTGGACGACTACTTTTAGGGGGTCATTTTGAAGCTCACGAAGTAAATAAAGTTTTTACAGACAAATTTTGGTCAAAATCAATAATTAATTCCCCCGCGGTGACAATGAGACGGTTGCCATTGCGAATTTCAAATATCGGTCAATTGATGTTAATTTGATTCTCTGGTACGAAAATTGTACGATTACCTTCATTTTGTTTTTGATTTTGAAACAGAATTGGTTGAATTTTTTTTGAGGAAAGTTGCGTCAAAGTTTAAGTCTTTCTATTCGGGGTGCATACTGCCTTAAGGTTGTTTAAACTAATCATCATGGTTATATTTTTTACAGAAAGCGCACCTCCGACAAAATACAAGGTCATCCATACAACTCATCTAAATTGGCAAGACGCCGTCGGCTTATGCTTGGAAATGAACGGGGAGCCTGCGTCCATCGCCAATGAGGCAACCCGTCTGGCGGTAGAGAATGTAGTCCGGGCTAGACCTGCGTACGACAAGTTCTTCCTCGGCTTCCGTCGGAACAGCTCGGACAGCAACGAGTGGTTGAACGTGTTCGAGGAAACGATATCGTTCTTCGATTGGGTGGAGGGAGAACCAAACGAAAATGATAAAGAATGTGCTGTCATGAGGTATAGATTGTCTGCCCGACGATGTCCACTTTGTTTTGCTGTATCGCCTATGCAGTCCGCTATTGTAGCGCCCTTCTCAATCCCTGGTTCTCACATTAGCGAATGTGTCAACAGCCCATTAACAGTTTGTCATTCTTTTGTTTTCCATTGAATATTTTATCAACGAAATCATATTTATATTAGATAAATCTGATAATTGAGTGGGGGGCTTTAAGGTAGAACGCGCCTCGGGGACAGATATTCGGACTCTCAATATTTTACTTTTTCGATCTATTACTTGTGGGGGCTCATTTTTAGCTCTTGGAATAAGAAAAGTTTCACCGACCTAGTTTTTCGAAAATCCAAAATTTAATTTTTCCCCATAGAGTTAACACAGGAATGGCGGCCATTTTGAATTTCAAATATCACAAGATGTTTAGCGATTTATTTGGCTTGTTCCAAACTTTGCACTGTGACCCCGAATTTTATTGATGATTTGGTAAGAGAATTGTTGACAGTTTCATTGAGGAAAGTTTGAGCAAAAGTTTTAAGTCTTGCACTTTTTAGGCGCACACTAAACCTGAAGAGTACATTAAAATTCGAACGCAAACTGGCAATATTGTGCGTGTAACTCCAATATGACCCTAGCAGTAAACATAATCACTGTGTTGGCAAAGAAGCCGTATTATAAGAACACGAAATCACAAATAAAGTAAACAGCACTGCAATATTCGAAATATTCTGTTGAAGATCAAAGTTCTCATGTTATTGCGCTGGGTAGTATACATACTGCGCGGGATTGTCTGTGTGTCCCATGACTGTAGTTCATCAGAACACGGTGAAAAACTCAGTGCACTAGTCGCATATGATCCACAGGCGTTAATGGCTGACGAATACTGACACCTTTCCTAATGTGCAATGTGTCTATTAGCTGTTTTGTCTTCGTTTGTGCATTGTTTTGAGTATTTCCATGGCAACACGTTTTTCATAGATAAATACGGAATGAAGTGTTTTTCCTTTCTCTCGTCTCAGTCGACAACACGACTACAAGTGGGTTGATCACACGTGTGCTGGCGGCGCTTCATCCGTGTGTGCATTCAGTAAGTATAGAAACACAAATATTCAGAAGAAGAAAGTGTTCCGCTCGTAGATAGCTGACCGTCTCAGACCACAGGCACTCGGTCGACTCAATGCAAGCGAAACCGTCACTGATGCAAATTACTAGTTGCATCAGTGACGATTTCGCTTGCATTGAGTCAAGTGCCTGTGTCTCAGACCGGTTTAGATCGGTCAGCTATCTCAGAGTGGGACACCTTCCTTTAGCACCGATAATTGAAACGGTGCCACAAACTGCAGACATTTTCCAGGTATCTGCATTTTAGTACCATAGAGAGTGTGCTCACCTTTTTTGAGGTGCATTCTAATAACACTGCATATGATTGGCTGCATGATGGCTTTCGATGAGACTCTGTGATTGGAGGTAAACGCATCCTCGCATCTGCCTCTTTAAAGGATCAGTTGAAGAACTTTCGTGTGTTTGATATTCAGATTGCTCGGACGATTCCTGGTGTATCCATGGTGACATAACCATGATCGGCGGTAATGCTACTTGCACATGCACTTGCCAGCCAGAATGGAAAGGAGAATTTTGTGACGGTGAGTGAAGTTAAAACCTTCGGACAATATTCTTTTGGGCAACCGCTTGTCGCTGTTGGGGGCTCAATTTGAAGCTTGTTGAATAAATAGCGTTTCATAGGACTATTTTTTTGAAAACCGATATATCAATCCGCCGGTAGAGTAAGCACACAGATGGCGGTCATTTTGAATTTCAAATGCCGGTAAAAAGTAGGTTATTTGTGTCTCTAGTACCAATTGCATGGTTACCCCAGGTTTTGTTTTTTTATTTCGAAAGGGAAAGGGTGCAAGTCTCTTTACAGAAAGTTAGAGCAAAATATTAAACGGAGGCAATCGTCGGAATTCTACTCAAAGGTTGCCAGGGCAACAACCTGTCGTTACGTGTGGTCGATGTAAACACTGTATCTAGGGTACGTTGGCGATTGAGTAAAGTTTGTTGGCAATGAACATTGTAAAATTTAAATGTTGCAGCTATGTGACTTGATGCATTGTTTGAAAACAAGATAGATAGTCGCACATGCGCAGTTCCGTCGACTGCTTCCCCTTAAGTCTTTGACATTCGATGCGCCTACTGCCTTAAAACACAGCAAAATGTCTCCACAGAATTCGTCAATCCCCTCGTCTCGAGGTTTTACATGCCGGGAAGGACGATGAACCGGACCAAGGCGAAGGAATACTGCGAGGTAAGACATGGATACCTCCCCAGTGCTCTGGAGGAGACCAGATACAACGATTTCGTCGTATTCCTGCAGTCCTCGGAGCACGCCTCGGAGAACTTCTACCTCGACCTTGAACTTGTGGAGCACCTGTGGAGGGACAGTCATTCAAAAGCCCCCCATATAACAAAATGGATGGCAGAGGAGCCTAGGAATGGACACGTGTGTGTTGTAGCAAGGTAATGTTGTGGTGATGATTATGATGATGGTTGTTTGTCGTGTACTTTTAGTTTTGTTTGTACAGCTAGATAGCGAAGTCAGTATTTGACGCATTTTTTCAACTGGGATCGGTATGTTAGTCTCTCTCTCTCTCTCTCTCTCTCTCTCCTCTCTCTCTCTCTCTCTCTCTCTCTCTGTCGACCCCTAAGAATGTCTTACAAGGCGAAAAACCATAAGCAGAGACGGCGTGAAAACTTTGTTGTTCTTTTCTGCAACCAAGACCTTGTTTTAGTTCGTTTTGCAAACATGTAGATACTGTTAAGTTTAAATAAAGTTTTTGTGTTTTGTTGTGCAAAAACCGATGATCTAATATTCAACAGAGGAGTTCACACACATACGATCACGCTAAAATTTTAAATGTGACTGATGAACATTGAACACAATTGGAACTAATTTGGGATAATTGAATCTTCATATTTTTCAAATTTCTCAAAAGTGTTAGGTGCCCTATAGCTAAATGTTGCCATTTTACAAATTACTCATAAAAACAAGTGTGTAACATAAAAAGGAAAAACCATAAGATCACATGTGCGGATTGAATCGTCATTACTTCACGATCCAATTATCCCAAATTAGTCTCAATCGTGTTATTGCTAATCTTATCAATGAAGTTGCACGTTGACCCTCGATTTCAATGCTACACTTTTGAAAGGTAGAAGTTCAAAAATGATTCCTCAAGTTAATTATGAGAAGTGTTAGTGGTTTATATGTCGGGATGAAATTACTGACATTATCGACGTTAACTTATACAATTCTTCTCTGATCTACCACGTGTTGGGGTTCATTTTGAAGCCCTTTGCGTAAGACAAACTTTCACCGTCTTAATTTATTGAAATCGAAATTTTATTTTTCTCCGTAGAGTTAACACAGGGATGGCGGCCATTTTGAATTTAAAAGTTCGTAAAATCTAGGTATTATTTGTTTTTGTAGTTCCAAAATTTGCACGACAACCCCCTGAGTTTAATTCTTGAAGATTCCTAGAGGAAATCTTGAGGGAAAGTTAATTTTTTACGTTCGAGGCGCATACTACCATAACCGCAGGGTTTTTTCCAGAAATCGGAACGTGAAACTTCAACTCATATTTAAGCAATACCCATTTCTTGATATAATTATAAATTTTGACTACTGCTATATTGAAGAGTTCCAAAAATCTATTTATGAAATTAAATTTCACAGTGGCGCAAATTCTTACCTATGGATATCGTCGGATTGTACTGAAAAGAAGCAGGTTGTCTGTGAATTCCGTAAGTCAAGGCATTTTTCATTCAGTAACAATAGTAATGTTTTTTTAAGTAATGGCATTTGAGTCTGCACCATTATATCCTGAATGGGTGGTCGAAATGACAACCTACAATTTTACATCTTTCAGATTTAACATCTTTTTCCACAGAAAAGAAAGTCATCAACCCGTAATTCCATTTCTCACTGTATACAGCACATGTACAGTTGTTTTTGCAAGTCTAGTATTTGTTAAAAAAATATTTAATGGATACTTTTAATGTTGGTAGACCATTCCTGTTGTATTATGCTTGGCCTTGTAGAGGCTTGCCTATCGTGGACGTCTTTTTGAGGTCATATCTGTGAAGTTGATGCAACTATTTGGGAACATTTTTGTGATTGTATTTATTACTCACGTTCACTTATAATGATATTACCTGTAACCAGACTCATCCGATCAAAGACGAGACATTTTTGGAATCATTTTTACTTTATTTTGCAGCATGCAAGAAAAGCAAAGAAAAATGGTGCAAACAGGGGGATTTGGTCGATAACGGCAATGGCGTCTGCGAGTGCATCTGTTGGCCGGGGTCATTCGGTCAATTTTGTGAACGTAAGTTGTTGTTTTTTATTCCCGAAGGCGTAGCAACTTGCCCACCCCTTCAAAAACTATATATCACCCTACGCTTGGCGGGATACACGACAGATACTTGTCGGGAAAATCTTGCAATTTTGATTCAAATAATAACAGAAATTATTTGGCGGAGATAAGAGACGAAATATTGTAGGTGCAACAAGAACAATGGGAACTTATTTGAAAGCAGGGGCTTATCTGATATTCGGGGACGCAAACATTGCTTATCGCGAGTGAAATATATCCAACTACAATATTTATTCTCTCACAAGCTGTTTTGTCTGATGAACGAAAGGGTTTTCCTTGTTTATGTGGGCTGAGCGACAGAAAGCGTTACCACTCGTTGAAGCGTCGCTCATGTGAACAACAGAAGTAGAAGTTTGCTCGTCAACTTGCTATCTTAAATACATGTTTTATGCATGGATACAAAACATCATTTGAACTCTATGTTTTTGAACTGACTTATCTTTGTTACGTGAGAGGAAACGAAAAAAAAAACCCGGCGAACTCAGCAATATCCTTTTAAAGAAAATTTGCGAAAATAAATAAAACTAATCACTTAGTCAAGGGATAAAGTACAAAGTTTAAAAGTTTACAAGCTACTTGACTCAGCTCCAGAGTTGAGTCAGACTGTCTTTTGGCTTGCTTGCAGGCTTGAGGTTGCACAGAGTCCACAGAATAAATTCAGCGTTGCTGTGAAGGTCTTGAAAAGTCTTGAAATTAATACTGCTGGAGTTTCCAAAGTCTTGAAGTAACGCGTCAGAGACAAGATCCAAAATGTCTGATAGAAAATCATGCCTCTCCAGTATTCATACACAAATTGTTATATAAAAGAACAAAAGAACAATCGATAACGTCTATTGATATGCTAATTACTGCTCTAAAACGATCTCCACTTGTGACAAATTGAATTTCAAGAAAGTTGTAAACATCACTAATTGACTTCAAGGTCATGAAGGACAGTGACCTCAATTATGTTCTAGATTAATTAAACTCAGGTCATGATGAGTGTGGGGGAAAATTACCTACATAACATCTTAATATCTTTTTAGTGACGCTGTCAGTATTTTTATTTTTTCACATCAAGAATACAACTACAAAGAGGTATTGCATAAGTCAATACTATTCTATGAGGCACAACGTTCGGGTTTCCTACCCTTGACTAACAGAATCCCATGGCGGGGAGACTCGGCGCTGTTGGATATGGGTTTGAACGGCGAAGACCTGACGGGTGGATGGTATGATGGTGAGTTTCGACAGTCATTGCACTTGCGCGTGCGCAGATATCTCCCACGTACATGTCAATTTCTTCGTTTCTTTACCATTTGATTATTTTCATCCCCTCATCACATCAGGGTCGATTGAAAAGCATTCTCAAACCACACCATTTAGTCCGTTTTGTATGGTTATTGCTATGTCTCATATTTGTATCGTTTATCACCCGAGGCAAAATATTTTAACACTGGCAGTGCGCCGCTAACGGTAGCAATGTTAGTGTTTGTAGGATCACACATACGCACTGTGGGAAGCTGAAAACTTAATTTGACCTTATGATCGTTATCTTGCCTTGTGTCAAAATTACCGCCACAGTTAATCATTCCTTGTCTTTGTTTGTCAGGTTAGTCGTTAGAAATATAGAAATAAACAATTAAACATATAAAACAATTTTATACATCTGCCATCGAGAACAATATAATTTTGTGTGCCCTTTAAAGTCTCTCGGACATTTTCTGTATCATCTACTGTTTCAAGGCCTCCCCTAGCAGATCCTGTATGTAGTTCGCTCTGCGCTTGCATGTGCGCGTTCACTGTTGAACGGTTGCAAAGGGACCCACCCATTGAAAATAGGCCAAACCCGGAATTCGAATCGACCACGGTACAAACAAAGCCATGTGCGCAAACACGCATAGACGTACGTGTATTTCCATACGCGTTAGTACACATGTGGGCTTGTTTGTACCGGCATCACGTGATTATTTGGGCATACTGAGTCTGTAGAACGCATCGCGTCCTTTTTATTCCGGAGTAGAACCATTGCCAGAATACGTCTCGCGCCCTCTGCGTGTAGTTCACAAGCTATCCAGAAACGCGTACAAGATGGCGTTCCATACTCTGATATCTGCGCCATAAATCAGAAGAAAAATGGTTGAATTTTCATTAAAACAGTCAATAGCCAGCCCAGTTGACGCCGCAGTCGCGAATGTAAGATGTACAATAATAAGGTTATGTCTCTGTGTATCCCGTGCTTTATTTTCGTAATAAGCTCATAATACAAAACATAAACGAATCTCGTCGCCACATCATTTTTGTTAAAGACCAAGCATGAAACAAAAAGCATAAAATATTTGACCATATAGAACTTGCGTTCATTATTTGGCAAAAACACCAACATCCGCGCATGGCTCGAGGTCATCATGACAAAGTCGATAATGATACACCAGCAAACAGACAAACACAGAATGCTCGTGAAGGTCGACAAAGTACGGCACAAAATTAATGAAGTAAACAATTATAAAATTGAAGAGTAGCGTTTTTCGAGCAAAACCCATTGTCAAATTTCAGAAGTTTGTAGGAGGAAATGATTCTGCTGGATGTAACAATATTCAGATTGTTCAGCATCACAAGATCTCATCGTACTTTTAGATTGCACTAACATAATGTTGTTTATCTGTGCAGCGGGCGATCACGTCAAATTTATGTTGGCACAAACGAATAACCTGTGGAAGTTGATGTGGGGCCTCTATGAGTTCAAGGACGCCTACGTCAGCACGGGGGAACTGGACAACATGTACGACTGTGTCCGATGGGGAATTGATTTTGTAGTGAAATGCCACACCAAGCCGAATGAGTTCTATGCCGTAGTGAGTAAAAGAGCTTCAAAATTCCATGTATGTCTGTCTGTCTGTCTGTCTGTCTGTATGTCTGTATGTATGTATGTATGTATGTATGTATGTATGTATGTATGTATGTATGTATGTATGTATGTATGTATGTATGTATGTATGTATGTATGTATGTATGTATGTATGTATGTATGTATGTATGTATGTATGTATGTATGTTTGTTTGTTTCTTTGTTTGTTGGAACATTTGCACGGAGAATAGCGTATGTATAATTAAATCGCAAAATAAGAGATTGATCACTGGGAACAAGCATTAAGATGAATCAGCTGTCTTTAATTGCCGTCATAAGGCTATATATTCCCATTGAAAGATGACGATGAGTGCCAAGCTGGTGGTGTCATTTACAATACAAGGTCTCAAGGTGAGTAAATATATATATATATATATATATATATATATATATATATTATATATATATATATATATATATATATATATATATATATATAATCTTCTCACCTACATTGCGGCATTGATATATATATATATATATATATATATATATATATATATATATATATTATATATATATATATATATAAATATAATCTTCTCACCTACATTGCGGCATTGATATATATATATATAATATATATATATATATATATATATATATATATATTATATATATATAATATATATAATATATATATATAACCTTCACCTTCTGTTTTGGAGGTTATGTTATCGTTTAAAAGGTCAGTTCACCAAAAGAAAACGCGTCTTCACTCGTCTTTTCTGTATCTCTTCGCACAAGATTGGTGACCCACATATCGATCATGGTTACTGGGGAAGACCGGAAGAGATGGATCCGATTCGAAATGTGACGTTACTAGATGTCGATCATCCTGGAAGCGACATCGTTGGCAATGCTGCGGCAGCCTTGGCTATCTCCTATATGGTGTTTATCGAAACGGGTTGGTTTGTTAGCGAAGCATTTCAGCAGCGCGAACTATGGTGCATGATCACAGTTTAATTTGTTCATGGACTGTTCAAATATGGCTGCAAGGTTCATTAAATGTCATCATAAGACGTATATTAGCTGGCCACTAGTATGGCATACTCGTCTTTTAAACGGATAATAATAAAAAACGAATGATTCACTCGCCCAAGCGATACAGACCCGAATGCATATGATTACTTGCAGTTATAAGAAATACCTTCGCATGTTATCTACAACTTAAAACAAAGTTCGAGGATTTTTGTACGAACTAAAATCTTTCGTTGTTGTCGTCGCATAACACTGAAGTTTAACTTTCCTCGGCAAACATTTTAGAGTGGTACAGCTCGCAGTGAACTCGAAAACAGGACATGCTCGGAATTCTCATGACTATTGCTCTTTTAAATGTTACTTTTTCTCTTCTATTGCGTCTACAGACCCAATTTATGCCAATAAGCTATTGTCACATGCAAGGGAACTTTACGACTTCGCGAATTTGTATCAGGGGAAGTGGTCAGACAGTGTGTACACCGATCATTACGTGTGAGTCGACACAGTGTTCACTTACGTATGCGTGTATACGTCATTGCTTTGTGTAACCGTGGATTTGTTCGTATGTACTTTTCTCGTGTGCGTCAGTTTTATAAACGTCTAGCCATGAGCTTCTTTTATACGTTCTATTAAGAATGCCTAATTACAACAGTGTCGTCATGTTAAGAGAGCATAAAAATGTGCCATGAGGCCAAATAAAAAATACCTGTGTTTCAGGTAATCCGACCATACCCTACAAAAAAAACCCCGCCAATCCTAGATAATTTTTTCGCATTTTCGAAAATTTTGAGCAAAGTTTCTACATTTCACAGTATTTTTGGGCTCCCAGCAAACAAAAAGGCAAACAAAAAAATCCATTCGATGTATCTTCACTAATTTTCCGGTGCAAGTTTAACCGAAAACAAACACTTTTTAATCTTGCCTGATCATATTGTTGGTTTCAGTTTTAAGTTCTGAATTATCTGTTACTATGTCTCACGCTTTTGTATTTGTCGCTTTAAAGGTATACAGTCACCTGTAATCTACATATGCCCATATATGGTCAAAGGGGCGTTCCTTGGTTTTCAAAATGCCCATGAGAGGGCGCTGATTTTTTTAAAAGCAGCCACCCGCTTAAAATCTGTGATTGGTTAGATTTTCTCTTCCCATTGTAACTGTGGCAAAATCGGAACAGGTGACAGTATACCTTTAATAATTCAAATTATGTATGAGACAAATATTAACCATAGAAAAACCATTCGGAAGCCCCAAAATCTTAGTAGCAACCACATTATATGCACCTATGCAAAAACTTGGCGCAGAACATTAAGGTAGTATGCGCCTCGAAAGTGAAAGACTTAAACCTTTACTCAAACTTTCCTCAATGAAACTTTCGAAAATTCTCTTACCAGAGCAAGAACAAAAATCAGGGGTCACCGTGCAAACTTTGGTACCAGAGAGACAAGTTACCTAAGAATTCCAGATATTCGAAATTCAAAATGGCCGCCACCATCCCTGTGTTACATCTATGGATAAAAATAAATTTTTGGAAGAAGTAAGAGGGTGAAAACATTTCTTTCGTCAACAGTTTTAAAATGAATCTCCACAAGTGATAGGTCAGAAGGGAATTGATAGAATTTGAAAGCCCGAATTTCTGTCCCGTGGCACGTTCTATCTTAAGTGCCGAAAAGCAGGATCAATTGTCTGTTAAGTACTCCTAAAAGTGATGTCACTTATATCTGATAGGATAGGCTGATCGTTTGGCAAACGTTATCTTGTCGCGCAAGAAAATAGTCATATATTAGAAATCAAAAGTGATAAATAGTACATTTGTTTTCCTCCGATGGCCGTGCAGGAGTTCGTCATATTACGACGAGCTGACCAACGCTGCGATAACGCTGTACCGAGCAACTGGTGAGCAAAAGTACCTGACTGACGCCGAGAAGCACTACAACGAATTCGGTCTCGACAGAACCAATGTCCAGTTCAGCTGGAGCACGATCACTTCCGGAATGCAGGTAATTCTATCCCCGGGGCTTAAATATCGTCATCCCAAGATAGGAAGGTCAAGTTTTGCAGTAACATTTAAGTCACATTGACTCGTATTTGATGTCTATAGCTGCGTTGCTGTTAGTGAGAAAAAATGATTGACCATAGACCCTTTTCATAAGTCTAGCGCCCTCCTGTGGCCACTGGGAATTTGAAGTCAAAGCGAGGCCACTTGGGAAAACCCTCCGGCCGCTGCCCAGATTTTTCCCCAGTGGCCTCGCTTTGACTTCATATTCACAGTGGCCACAGGAGGGTAAGAGACTTATGAAAAGGGTCAATGGGTCTTCCTTTGAATAGCAGCTAATATCTCTATTTTCAGGAAGCCAAGAATTAAAAATTAGCGTCCTCTGTCTTAGCAATGCATTGAAGTCTGAGTTGATGTTGTGTGTGCGTATTGGATTGGTCTAGTGTGCATGTTGGGTCTGTGGCACCGTGTAAAAAAATAACCAAATATGCAATAGAATAAACAAACAAACAAACAAAGAAACATTAATTAATAGATAAATTCATAAAGTGAGTATATAAATAAATACATGGATAAATACATATTGAGAAATAAAAAGCAAACAAATAAAAGATAGATAAGGAAATATTGAGTAAATAAATTATGAAATAAATAATTTAACAAATATGATGTGTTTCAGGTAACCATGTACCTGGCCACAGGTAATGCAACGTATCTGGAACCCGTGGAAAGCTTCTTCAAACACTGGTTTCCCGGGGGTGGAACTTACTATACGCCTAAGGGACTGGCATGGAAGAATCAATTCCAGCCTCTTAAACACACAGGTATTCTTCACCATTAAAACCACCAGCAGAATTGTCGTGTTGGCAATTAAGGTTAAATGAAAAAGTGTGTTTGTTTTACAACTTTTGCCAGTTTCTTTGTTGTGTCGTATTTAACGATAGAAAAGTACTAGATCGACCGATAGACCTTATTTGCTGACCCAGGACATTGGAAATTAACATATTTTTGTTGGCTATTTTTTGGAATTTTACTTCTTGATGTATCCGTACGTACATGAAAGAAAGAAAGTACACGGATAGCTGGGATGTAAATGCCGAGATAGGTCGATTTCTTCACTCTACTGTGCTCAACAGTCCAAAGATGTTTCGTATGAGGCCAGAGTTACAAAAGTGGTGACAATACTAACCTAAGTTATTTATTATTTATTTATTTATTGCACAAAATGATACATAAAAACACCACAAAATGAACAAAATTGTGCATGGATTACACAGAAAAGTCGAAAGACTTATTTCCACTGTGGTCCATATTAACAAAAGACTAACAAAAAATGGAAAAAGTACAAAGTGAGAAATCCGACAACAGAGAGTAAAAAAGCACTTCCAAAAATAAGTTAAACGGACTAAAACCCTCTGCAAATCACACCAAAGATTAAATGAAATCTCTCCTGACACGTTCGACATAAGAATCTTGCAAATGACGTTTTAACTTTTTTTTAAAATTGTAATTGGAATCAATATTCCTTATACTACGTGGAAGGCAATTCCATAACTGCGAAGCTGAGTACTGAAAACTTGTTTGAAATAATTTAGCTCCTCCTGGGATAAAAACTGAGTTATTGCCAGAACGTGTATTATAATTGTGTACATTTTGTCTGGTAATAAAATTTGACGCTAGGTAGGATGGAGCTTTACCCTTATTATTTTATGCATGAGATTCAGTTTCAGATACGACACTCTTTGCTCTACACACAGCCATCCAAGTTTTTCAAAGTGAGCTGGCCCAATATGTTCCCTGGGGTGCATATCTAGAACAAACCTTATTATTTTATTTTGTGTTGTTTGTAGTCTATGTTTACTGCCAACCTTCAAACCTTGATACCAGTAGGCACAGGCATAATCAAAATGACAATTAATGAGACTGTTGGCAAGAAGTATACGTGTTTTCCTATCCAAAAAGTGACGTTGCGAAACAAAAACTTAAGACGAATGTTTGCCTTCTGAATTATTTGTGTGGCCATACTCTCTCCTGATAGTGTTTGATCCAGATCGGCACCCAAATAATTAACGATGTCCTTGGCGATGACATTGGTATCGTTACAGACTATTTCCAGCTTAGACTGTTCTTTTAAGAAATGATTCGAGCCAAAAAGAATTGACTCAGTTTTACCAAGATGTAAAGTCAATTTGTTATCCACTAACCATTCATTCAAACTTTGCAATTCTAAGCTTAGTTCGTTTGTATTTTACCAATATCCTTGTCAGAGACCATCAGTGCTGAGTCATCAGCATACAAAAGAAGTTTACAATTTACAGCAGAACACATGTCATTAACATATATTGAAAATAGAATCGGACCCAGTATCGATCCTTGAGGCACCCCACAATTAATCTGATTAAATGATGACATATGATTATTTACGGTGACCACTTGCTGTCTGCCAGTCAGATAAGAACTGAACCAACGAACAGCTTTTTGACTAAGGCCTAACGCTTTAAGCTTATCTAATAAGATCGTATGATCCACGGTATCAAATGCCTTCTGAAGGTCGATAAGCACCATCCCTGTTCGTTTACCCTGGTCAATCTGGTGTTTAATGTGATCAGTGATGTAAATCAAGCATGTATCAGTAGAGTACCCTGGTCGAAATCCTGATTGAAATTCATACAGTAAGTTGTTTTTCAAAAGGTACTCTTCTAGCTGGTCATAAATTATTCTCTCCAGAACTTTAGAAACAATGCTTGTAATCGAAACTGGCCGATAATTACCTTCAAAAGTTTTGTCATTCTTTTTGTAAACTGGGACAACTTTGGCATTTTTTAAATCATTCGGAACAACTTGTTGATGAATTGATAAATTAATAACATGAGTTAGAGGAGCAGCAATTTGCTCAGCGCCGTCTTTAATAAATTTGGCTGGAATATTGTCTAAACCTGTCGATTTAGTGCTGTCAAGAGAGGAAAGATGCTTATAGACAACATAATCACTAACAACGGACAGTTTGAAACCGTTTTCTACAACTCCTTTGCTAGAGTAAAAATGTTTGACGTGGTCTATGCCAAACTTACCTGACATAGGAGGTAGTTTGTCAACAAGTGAAGATGCTATTGTGCTGAAGAAGTGATTAAATCTTTGAGCAACTTTTGTTTTATCAAAACAAACCTCATTGCCTATAACCAAGCCAATATTTGTGAAAGTAGAACCAACTTTTTTAAGGGGAGCTCCCAAGCTTTTCAAGATTTTCCAAATCTCTTTGCTGTTATTTCCACAATTGACTAATTTTGTCTTGAAGAATTCGGATTTTGCTCGTTTGATAAGTCTGGAAACCCTATTTCTCTGAAGGCGAAACTGCCTAAATAGGCTGTCCTCCCCGTGTTTTTTTAATTTCCTAAATAAGCGATCTCTCTCTTTAATTCCGTCTAAAATATCAGAGTTAATCCACGGTTCCGACCTTTGTTTCAAACGAATCTCTTTGATAGGGGCAATTTTGTCTACAACAGATAGAAACAAGGATTTAAATGTAATCCACGCTTCTTCGGCCTGGTCACAGTCAATGACCTGATACCAATCGACCTTTTTAAGCATTTCAGTGAATAAACCTGTGGAATAACCTTTCATTGATCTTATCCTGACCGTTTTGTGAGACTCAAATTGAATTTTACTAACCTTCCTGGTACAGTAAGTAACATAGTGATCGCTGATACCGATTGGTAAAACGCCAGACTGGCAAATTTTGTCATGATCTGAGGTCAAGATAAGGTCAATGATAGTAGAACTATGTTTAGTGACTCTAGTAGGTTCACATATCAATTGTTGTAAAGCAAAAATATTACAAAAATTATAAAAATGTCTAGTTAGACAGTTGTCATCGAACGTTACATTACAATTAAAGTCACCAATAAATATTGATTCTTGGTCGGAAATGCAATGTGTCGTGAGTAAATCTTCCAAATTCGAAAAAAAGTTGGAAAATTTTGGAGGTCTATATAAAGTACCAATTAAAATTGGCTTTGACTTTGGCAGGAGCAAATCAATCCATATGGCCTCTAAGGTATCATTTTGTAAATCCGAGCGCTGTCGGAAAGCAAAATTGGAACGAATGTACATGCAAACTCCCCCACCTTCTCTATTACGGTCATTCCTCTGTATTTCATACCCAGGTACATCAATCTCACTATCCGTTATGGAGTTATCTAACCATGTTTCACTCACGCCAATTATTGCTGCCTTAGATTCCCTGGCTAAAATCTTAATTTCTTCAATCTTTGGTAGTAAGCTACGAGCATTGATGTGGATAATATGGAGCCCCTTTCTCTGAAACAATCGTATGAGCCTTTGTCTATAAGAGGGGTATTTGACAAATTTTTGTCAGGCTTGTTATTCGCACTTGAATCGCGGACTTCAGAAATATTGTGTGTCATTTCGACGTTACCCTGAAGACACTCATCAATAAATGAATCAGTGAAAGGTGGGAGAGAGCATAGTGAACAATACCAGTGCTCTAATGGATTTTCATAAAGTCTCGTGTATTCAATCGAAGAAACTCCTTCACATTTTGTGTGGAACCATTTCTCACAGGAAGAGCATAACAATCCATACTGGTTTGATTTGACAGGTTTTTGGCAATCACCGCAAGGAAATTTGCAATTAAAATTAGGCCCTGGATTCAATTCAATATCACCTGCCAATATCAAAATAATTATGCACAAAACACCACCTGTAGAATTCTTTTGAAGGTTGTTTGAATTAATTGTGCGTACCTTGCTTGCCGCTGTCGGCGGTATCAGAAAATCTAAGCAATTCAATGACAAATACTTATGAGAATCTTCAATGATAAATTCAGAGAAGTTTCTACGTTGACTATTGACTGAAATACTTTGAATCTGACATTGCTGATTGGAAAACCATGAACAGAATGAAATTCGAAAAAGATAATGCTCAAAACAACAAACAGTGTTGGAATGAAAGAAAAGATACCGGAACAGTATGTCATTTTTACAAATTAGAAGAGCAAGTTCCAAAGAAGTCAAATTTGAGAGGTTTCTTTGATGACGAAGAGAAGATCAGTACTTCAATAATACGAAACTGATGATTGAAGCCGCAGTGTCCGCTCTTTGTAGTCGTCACTACCTGGCCGCCATAACCATATTCTGAGTCGTCTTTCGATGTTGAAGTTTTATAAAAAACAAGGCTCGCAGAGAAAGAAGTCCACACAGTATAAGCACTGATAAATTCTTGATCGAATAGTTATGTCGGTAAGGCAGGCGTCGCACACAATACTTGTCATAATATCTGAACTATACTTCGACGTGAAAATCCAGACAGGTACTAGGAATGCTCACACCACGTTGGTCGATTTCTTTACGAAGTGACTTGAGAAATTTTAAACCTACCAGTACCAGCAGTACTTACGTCAAAATAACCGGCAATGCCTTTAAAAACACGACAAGCTACTTCTTCAAACGTTCGGAAACAACGCCAGGGCACTCATTTGAAAACGCCTTGGACTGCAAAACATCAACACAATCCATGCGACATGGTATGGTCGATTCTATCAAAAGCAGCTTGTTTACTCGCACTTTCTTTTTAACACGGCGCCTTTGTCTGACAGAGAAACAAACAAATCGTATTACTGAGAAAGCAAACCTGATTAGCACCATAATTGGTCGAAAAATGCGTATGAGAATAAGTTTTACCTGACATATCGTCCTGTTCATCCTCCTTCTATCAACAATTGTGTATGGCTTCATTCTTTTCTGAAATTGTGTGTTCTCTGCCCAATGCAGCTAACACGGCGTTCCTGGCCACAGTCCTTGCGAAATATGGCATCAACACCGAGTCCTATGCCGCGTGGGCACGGAGTCAGATCCATTACATCCTCGGCGATTCTGGCAGGAGTTACGTTGGCGGCTTCGGCAAGAATCCACCTCAACAAATCCACCATAGAGGAAGGTAATTTTTTTTAAGCTTGCAATGCGTTATGGTAATCCTGGAGCCGTGAACAAACTGCAGCCACAGTTACTATTGGGACGGTGGCATGAAGCTCGGGCCGGAATTCGTAATTTTGTCATGACACATGTTCCAAAGCGGCCATGCATAGTCGAGTGAAAATTTATTTGAGAGTACCACACATTTAGACTTTCCAAAGTATTTGGCCTCAGTGACGTCACAGAAGGGTAATTTGAAGGAGTAAACTTCAGCAGACTGGCACGAACAGTTGACGACAGGTTGATACCACAGTATACGTCCGCCGGCGAAATTAAAGAGAAATGCCTCACAACAAGTTGGTTAGCCTATCACAAATTTTTGCTCGATTAATCTCATTTGTAATCAAACTCTTCCAACGTGAAAATTTTAGACCATTTTCTAGCCTGAAATATTTACGTTTTCGTAGAACACTTTTCTATTAATAACTTTCTCTCTCTCTCTCATTTTGATGTATCTTCGGTGCGCATAAAAACACAATCCAGTTCCTGTCCAAACCTACCTAAACTTTGCAATTGGGACGCACTGCACGAGGATGCGCCCAATCCCCAGATACTCTACGGAGCACTGGTAGGCGGACCTGACAAAAAAGACAACTACGACGACAAACGAGCCAACTGGGTCCAGAACGAGGCTGGAATTTATGGATCGGGTTTTCAAAGTGCTGTTGCAGGTATGTGTGTTTGTGTAAATCGCGAATTGCACTTCGGCTGATATGACCTTGCAAGAGGTTGTAGTGTTGATTACATAGGACATCAACTGTAAGCCAGCTATTTGATATAATTGCATTAAATGCAAAATATAAAATATGGTCCTCTGAGTCCATGCTTCGTAAAATTTTGTCTTAGTGTTCCCATTTCAGCATGAAACCAATTTCGGCGAAACCAAGTTACCATAAACCACATCCAAAGTCAAATATTCCTTTTGTTCGGAACTTGGTGTCGCAATTCATATCAAAGCTACATTGCGAGATAAAACGCGTCGCCACTACAAAGTTACCTATAGATTTAAATGAGTGGCGACACCTCAGCCGATAGGGTTCAGAACATATCTCATGTTTATCATGTACTGTTATCGCATTATGAACGTTTGTCGATATATATGCATATGGTTTGATGAGATAACGCAAATGACTCACACCTAGTTCGGATCGGGCAATCCAATCATTTCTGTTCACAGACTGAAATAATTTCTGTATTGTCTCAGACATTCTGTCAATAAGAAGCAACCCGAAGCAACTGCGGGCCTGCAATATCAGGAGAGTAAACTAAGGCACATCCTAATGTGATGCTGTGACTCTCTTGTAAATCCAAGTCAATAATACATGTTAATTTCGCATTGAAATCTGGGAAATTATATATATATATATATATAATATATATATATATATATATATATATATATATATATATTATATATATATATACACACACACACACACACACACACAAACTTCGATTTTTCAACCATTACATTAGACGTCATAGTATCTCCCCTCCAAACATTAACACATCCTGTTGCTTATTTACGATTTTGAATTATTTGCAGGATTGAAGTATTTGAAAGACCATGGGCTGCTATCAACCTACTAAACGGCATTGAACCGAGGAACCGAGCCGGCTTAGGTCGACCAGCCACGATGGAAGAATCCTTGACAATCACATTTTTTTCAGTATCTTGATCATTTTCATTTCTTTTCTCCAGTGCATATATTTCCCCCCCGTTCTAGATTAGTTCGAGTTCTCGGTTCTGTTGATTTACATTGTACACACTCCCGTATCAACATATAACTTCTGTTTAATAAACCACTGAGGCAAATGAAAACGTTTATCTGTTTCTATTTAATCCCCGGTAATGAAAGTTTGCTGTCGTCTTGTGTGGCAGTGTCCAAAACCTGGACTGGACTCATGGACGTGGACTCATGGACTGGACTCCACAAGTTTTATGATAACATTAATTCATGGTGTTGTTGTGTTGGTAGATGTAATGGTCGGTTGGAAGTAATGATTGTATTGAAAACGAGTTTTCAGACTCAGTATCTTGCATGTGATATTGACTGTTTGTTAAGACTAGCGCCCCCTCCCCGGTCACTTGGCTTTGCTCGGCTGGCCAACACGTTGACCCTACGATTAATTTAGGCAACAGCCTACCACTAAACGCGACTGTTTGCTGAAGTTTATTCCTCAAATTTATGGGTGCCGTACGTTGTGAGTTCAAATCCGATCAAAAGTCTACTGTATGACTTTTGATATTTATATGCTCACAGACTTTCTGCAAGTCTACTCTTTGTGGCACGATAGGGATGCCCGTACACAGTGAGGTGTATGACGTGTGTTAATGTAAAATTATAAGACAAGAAGAATACTCAAGCTTGAGTGAAATATCTCTGAATGTAGTGTTTGGTTTCCATCGATTACAAATAAATTTGTAGGATCTCATGTATTATTATAACAAATCAAATAATAAGATAGCAATCTGCAGTGCAGTTCAAAGTTCAAAGTCAAAAGATATCGTGCCAGTGCTCAATAAATTGTCAATTTAATACCACACAAAATGCCTTTCACCTCACTGTCATTCTGTTAGTTTTCTACCAATATCCAATCAATTAATCAATCAATTCTACCAATATCCTAGATTGTCTATTGTTGCTAACAAAGAGTCGATATAACATGCAAGATTCTGGGTCTGAAAATCGTTTTCATCATTTCCTACCAACCACCATATCTACCAACACAAAAACAACAGTGGTATGAATTAATGTTATTATTTAACTGGCTGAGTCCAGTCCATGAGTCCAGTCCTGGTTTTAGACACTACCTGCATTCATTGGAAGGGTGTTGCGTAGATCGTGGGGTCAACGTGTTGGCCAGCCAGTAACTGCTGCCCAGAAAGCCAAGCGACCGGGGGGGGGGGGGGCGGCGGCAAATTGAACAAAGAGTCAATATCACACGCAAGATAAAATCATTACTTCCTACAGACCGTTACATCTACCAACACGACAACAGCAGCAGTATCATTAAACTTGTTGTGTCCAGTCCATGAGTCCAGTACAGGATTTAGACACTGCTGTCTTATATTGCTTTTTTGCACTTGTTTTAATTATTTCCTCATCGGGGAGAATGCATTTTCCTTCATCAGTTTTCCTGTCATCTTTAGCAAACCAGAATGTATCTGCATGATTTGGCAAGGTTTGGAATGTTCAAAGAGCCACGAAAACACTATTTGCGAAATGTCACATAGCTATACGTACTTTGGAGCGTTCAGCTATTACCATCGGGGACGGGGGTCACCTTAAATTTGAAAACTGCAAAGGTTGGGGAGGCGTAAGTGGTTTTCAAACAGCACAGAGAGGGGGTTTCACTTGATTTTCATAGTTATCCATCCCGTCAAAAAGCAGTTTTAGTGTTCAAAAATATTCTGGGAAATAAAAATAATTCGCTGCATGATTTCACTCTTTTAAATCATTTCACTGTAATAATTGTGAATAAAAGTATATGTACTGTCTGTCACATGAACATCTTGCCTCGGCAACTCTGTCAGGCTTGTATTCTTTAATTAAAGGTATACAGTCACCTGTAATCTAAATATGCCCATATATGGTCAACGGGGCGTTCCTTGGTATTCAAAATGCCCATTTGAGGGGGTGTTTTTAAAAAGCGGTCACCCGCTTAAATCTGTGATTGGTTAGATTTTTCTTTCCATGGTAACTGTAGCAAAATTGGAACAGGTGACAGCATACCTTTAAGCTCACTTAGGGCAACGAACAATTCCTAAAGCCTTTGGCTGAGGTAAGGTAATGATTCGGTGCAAGCTATATGTTAAACTGAAACCTGGCATACATTGAAAGGCTCCCCTTATGCTGTTGCAATGCTCTACTGTTGATATCTGACCAGTTTTTAAGGAAAGAGATGTATAAACTTATCTGGGTAAACGCAAAGGCTGGAACATAAATGAAAAGTTTCAATGACTTTGTTTTTATTTGAATTACCAATAACGAAGAAATACATAAATATACCTTTTTGTATTATAACTCTTAAAAGAAATATAAGATGTGTATATACCATACAGTAATGTATCCTTGGCTTTCATGTAGCACTCTTGTATTGTGGCATGAGTATTCCACTGAGGAGCATGTCCTTCTTTTACTGTAGGTCACTTTACGTCTCCTTAACCCAGGTGGATACCTGGGCCTGTAAATTGGCTATTTGACCCTTCATGACCTTATATCCTGGCATTTTTGGTGATATGAGGGAATTCCAAATGCAACTTTTTCCCCTAAAAATGCATCTATGTGAAAATGCACAAGGTCACAGTGAGGCCCGGTGGAAATGTGGTTGAATGTTACAGAGTTTTCAATCAACCTAATGGATGTACATTAACCCTGCCTTTGAGTGCTGTAATTTTTCCCGCCAAAATTTTACAGCAACATTTTACCAATTTTATGAATTTTTGCTGCATTTTTTTGGATAATTTTGGACCAAATAGACATCACATTTCATTGGCTATAGTTGTTTTACCAAGTTTTGGCAAAAATCTGAAAAAATTGACAGAGGTATATTTTACAAAGGCGACAAAAATTGACTGTGGCGCTCAAAGGGTTAACAGAAATACCAGGATGTATATCAGAAGGGACCACGGAAATGGTCATGTAGGTTTTGGTTCATAGCCTGTTGTGAAGTACGTATTACGTACAATATATGTACAAGAACTGAACAAATACTAGACTTGCACCACGTCTGTGGGCATATAAATATCGAAGCAGAACACCCTTTAGCAGACTGTCACATTAGAAGCAGGCTGTCGCATAGATCGTTGGGTGAACGCGACGGCCCACACCAGATAGAAACTCACTGCTGCCCGGCCATAATAACTGAACGCTCCCTTATCTTTTCGCAAAAAGCGTGTCATGCAAAGTAACACCTCTCTTTGTTTCGAAACGCAGGATCTGTTGTTATCAACATCTAAAATTTACATGATTAATGAAGAACAAAATACTGGCATCAGAGAAGAATGATAAAAAGGACACCATAATGTTCACTCACAAACGCTGCTTAAAAGTCAATTGTTCAAATGATGACATGGGAAAAATACGTGGTAGTTACAGAAATCATCGGCGGAAATACAAACCACAAGACTTAGCACGACATGTGTAAACTGCCATTATTGAACTGAGACACGTGACGAAGGAATGTGGCATGAATACTAATCAGAAGCATGTTTTGTAACTATCGATATGAATTCAAAGTACGCGGTACCACGCATGTATGTAAACTTGGTATTCTCTCTGTCTGTGTCTGTGTCTGTGTCTCTCTGTGTGTCTCTCTCTCTGACATTATGTATAATATATATATATATATATATATATATATATTATATATATATATATATATATATATAAAATGGATAAAATATTGTTTTAAACAAAGGCATTTAAACAATGGCAAATGCCAAAACCTGAAAATCAACAATTATGAATATACTCCGAGGTTTCGGAGATTAACAAGCCCAGTTCGCCTACCAAGCGCCGCCGTGCTGTAAATAAAATATCAATTCATACTAGCGCTGCCAGTACAACAGAAGAACGGCAATATAGGCATAACATGTATGATAACACAGCATCACTAGTGATAGAGAATTACCTTCAGTAACAACTGAGGAGCTCAGTTTCCAGCACCTTACCAGCGACATATTGATGAACAATAATACCGTCGACGACCGCAACCCCGGCATATCCCGATACACACGAACAGACATGTGCAGGTCACAATATGTTCGACTTCGCATATTCGACCTTTTACCTCCTTTGATATAACCAGAAACGCCTAGGGAACCGTCATTCGGAGTTTCCAGACCACTTGTCGTCATCGTCTTGGTATGGGCGTACAACATGTTTCTAGAAATTGGAAACGATACAGAAAATCGTAACTATCAAAAAGTATATGAAACGATACTATTTAGTGTCGTGGCGATTTATTTAACATCTTTGTCATTGAGTACAAAATAAAAAATAAAAATATGCCAAAACAATTGTTTCCTTTAGCATGCTGCTGAAAATTGTGGGAGGTAGGTAGAAAAACTGTTTTTCTGTTTTTCTTTTCGTTGGCTGGGCCCCCATCAAATACGGGAAATTTATCGCCAGGGTATATCGGGTTAGCGAAAACAAAAGCATTTTTTATTTGGCCTTATGTTGGTACCGACATAAAATGACTTACAAGCGCCCTCTTATAATATGATATGTCCTCGCAGATAGCAAGTTCACTTCTTCCCCGGACTCGGTAGGTGGATTTTAGGCAGATCAGTCCGCATGAGCGATATTTCCGAAATCCATAATTAAACAAAGTTTATTCTTAGTGAGCGCCAGTGTTGTTTCATTCCCGACAGACGTCGTCATATTTCTTCACATCAGTGGTGGGCCCAGTAACAAAGAGCTCTCCAGTTAGAAAATATCTGAAAAATAAAGCACACCTAGCGACAATACACGACGAGATTTTTACCAGTTCACGAGATATATGCACGAGCGATAGCGAGTGCATATGACGTGAACAAGTCAAAACCGAGTGGTATACCGTCGCTGGGTCTGATTTATTGTTAGTGTATCATAACACCGGATATTCAGGCATGAAACGTCAAATAAAAGATTTTTGCTCAAGCTGAGAGCTAGAGCGTGAGCCAGCCGTAGTATATCACAAATGTACCACGGTTCTTTTCGCGTCTCGACCAATCAGATCGCTGTATTTGCGCATCAATATACTGGTATGATATAATATACAATATGGTCATAAGGACAATCCGTCAGAATCAGCAATGTAATTAGAAGTCACATTTTATGTTATTATAATAACGTTTGTTATGATTCACCTAATGACGTAATAATGTGCATAGGATTGAAAGCTGTTCTAATGAACTTTGGCTGAGACAGTCGCCACTGCCTACCAGCAACAGTTTGTCGGTGTAAACAAGTAGCGGCAAATGCGTACCATCACATTTGCTACACTCTTTGCACAGGACGTGAGAAAGGCGCTGGGGAATGTTTAGTACTGGACAGGGAGAGCTGATGCACATCGAATATAGCAAGGACTAAAGCTCCTCGTACCTTATCCAGGCTCTTACGAAATGTGAACGTGAACAGAGCGAAATGTCTTTGCAGAGGATCTGCCTCCGGACTTAGCTCTGATCTGCCTGCCCATACTGCCCACAAGAGACCGGGGCATACTCGGGCCAAACGTTCACGTGACAACCTACCTCTGGCCTTTAAGGCAGCGACGTTTGCAAATCTTATCGGCGTGAATATTAGGATTTTCAGAAGAAACCGTGACAGAGAGGACGAAAACACCTAGGAGAAATTTGGACCAGAACGGATCGGTCAGTGTGACGATGGCGAAGGAAAGTACAGAAAGTGATCGGTTGGTAGGCAGTAGAAGTCCAGCGGCAGACGGTGATATCGAGAATGGCGCCGATTCCAACCAAAAGGGCATTTTTCATTCACTCAGGGGAGTGTGCCTGGCTCTCCTGGCCGGGCTGTTTGCAGCTCTCAATAACACGGTAACTGTTTTCTTGGAAAATCTGCACCTGACGCCGTATCAACTGCTGTTGTTGATGTACGCCGGGAGTCTGATTTTGATGACTATCGCGATACTGTGTCTGTACGGACCCAGGGCTCTTCTAGCAGAAACACGCAAGGAGCGTATTCTGTTGGTGGCTATCGGGGTTACGTACACCCTATCGGACATCTGTCAAATCCTGGCGCTTGAATTCATCCCGATAGGCAACGTCACGGCCATCTACAGAGGTACAATGCCGATTATCACCCCGATACTGGCCCGGATTTTCCTCAAGGAACCGTTCACTAAGATCCACCTCGTCAGCACTCTCCTCTGCCTATTGGGAATCGTGTTTACCGCGCAACCGGAAACCGTCTTCGGCGACGAAACCGAGGCCACGGCGGAAAACACATCAGACGACTGGCTTGGTTATGTCTTGAGCGTTGTCTGTGGAATCGGTTTTTCCATAACATACGTCACCGGATCAGCGCTGGGTTGCAATGTCAGCGTCTTGGTTGTAAATTTTTATGAAAACTTCATCGGTTCGATGATCACCCTCGTTCTGACGTTCACTGTAGGTACACCAATATGGCAGCTTTCGGGGGCGGCCATCGGTTTCCTCTTCGGCCTGGTGGCCACTTTTTGCCTGAACTTTCTGTGTCGATTTCGAAGCCTGCAGTTGGAGCCGCCGACGACGGTAGTGTTACTGGTCAACATCCAGATAGTCATCGCCTATTTAGCGGACTACCTGTTCTTTGGTTACACGTTGAACTTGTTCGACATCCTCGGCGCCACCTCGATTATCGTCAGCTCTTTGATTGTTGCAATATCCACGTCATATTTCAACGTCAAGGAGCACACGAAATGATTATCACGTGCACGGTTAAGGAAGAATGCGTCTTGGGGACAAATATCCGGACTCTCAAACTTTTACACTTCTTTTTTGATCGACCACTTGTGAGGGCTCATTTCAAAGCTCTTTGAGAAAGGAAAACGTTTCATAGTCTTTAGCTTTCCGAAAATAGAAAATTTTAATTTTTCCCATAGACTTAACACAGGGTGGCGGCCATTTTGAATTTCAAATATCAGTAAATGTCAGGTGATTTGGTTCTCCAGTACCAAACTTTGTACAATGACCCCAGATTTTCATGACTGATTTAGTAAACGAACGGTTGAAAATAAAGTTCCATTGAGGAAGTTTGAGCAAAAGTTTAAGTCTTTCACTTTCCAATTACATATGACATTAAACTGTTATCGTATAGGATTAAGGCAATATGCGCCTCGAAAGTGAAAGACTTAAACTTTTGCTCATTTTTTCCTCAGTGTATCTTTCAACTGTAACTCTTTCAAAATTAAGAATAAAAATCGGGGGTCACCGTGCAAATATTGGTACTAGAGATACAAATCACCCTCGTACGAATATTAAAGTATATGTTTTCTGGAAGCCTAAATATCAGTAAATGCTGTGAGTTGTAAACACATGTATCTCATTTTATACGGAAATGCGCTCTCAACGGCTTGGTCAGGAAATGCTCACATAGCAAAACGGGTAGACAGAAGAAGAACGCATATTCCGATGACTCTAGGATGATAAAGTTCACACCACTGTACTATGCCCTTAATTGTTAAAAAGGGTGGTTGCTATCATATTCAAACTACCAGATTGGTTTTGAGGTCAGTAAACATGGAAATTCAAAAAAATAAAAAAATACAGTGAAAAGGAAGTGTTCAACGTTTCTGCTCCAGTGAGTAGTACTGTACCCGGGTACTGTACACTGATACACGCTCATAACAATGTATGGGATACATGCTCATTGTCACAAAGTCCACTTCGGTAATGAAATTTGAAAGGGAACAAATACATACTTAAATATTGCATAAATTTAACATCTTTTGCTAGTTACACATTTCTAAAAAAATTAATTTATCAACTACGATGATTCATAAGGCCAAAAAAAAATTGTGCTGTTCCGATAACATGGTTTTCAAAAATAGGGTGGGTAGGTCGCCAGGAATTTATTTTTTCCAAAATATTTTATTTTAAAACACATTTTTCTAGGGTTCAGGGCGGTGAAACACTGACCACAACACTTCCAGAAAAATGCGTCATACGTATAAAAGGGAAAAAACCTATAAAAGACATCCTCGTTCAAGCAAAAATCAAATGCCAAGTAACGAACGCGTGATTTTACGGGTTTTTCTTTCCTTTTTTTACTTCCGCTTTTACGTAGCTCTAAAAAGTTTAGGGTCGGCAGGTTAAAAATAGGGTAGGTCGGGTTATCGGAACAGCACATTTTTTTGTTCGGCCTAACACCTCTCTAACCCTGGACCAACCCTCATAAGAAATATTATCTGAAAGCAGGCGCAGCTGCCCTTGCTTTACACTCACCAGTATTACCACCTCTGCCGTCGCTGCGTCAATCTAATGGTGGCGCATTGAAATGCGGCCAAGAGAAGATATCATAAAAAGAAATAGCTTGTCAATCGGCCGAGCTTCAAATATCCACGCCAGCCAGCTACAGTCTATACTATCGCCCACATTTTGAATTCCACATGTGAGTTACATTAGGGTGAGGGTTATGCATGGATGTAAAGCATTTTCGAAAACTTTGAATTATAGTGAAGTGGTTTATACACAAGCAACAGGTTATGTTCGAACGCATGCGATGTTTTATGAGAACAAACTTGAAGCTGAACTATGTGCACAATCCAACTCAAACATGAGCGAATCATTATTTCATGTACAAGACTTAGGTATAAAGGTGTAAAAAATAGGCAAAACAAAAACACATCCAGACCTAGCTATCCTATATTGAAAAGCGAGGGAGCATGGAATTAACGCAACACACTTTTTTTAATTTGACCAAAGTATATAATTTGTATAAAGAAAGTTAGAGCTGAGTTTCCTCACTGTGAATACTTCACAACATTGGCTTCGTGAAATGAATGGGCAATTAAGCGGATGACAAAACATTCCCACTTTCCTACCCGTGCCCAGTGAAAACCAAAATAAAAGAACAAAAAACAACAACAACACAAAAATTAAACACAAAAGCAAAAACGTTAGACAAGGTAGACGTCATATAATAAGAAAGAAAGAGAGGTTCAATAATATTGTACTGAACTGCCTTTTACCACTAACACTGAATTCGTCATTAATTTTCATCCGGCTCATACGGAAGAAAAAAGGTGTCATTTTTACGTAAGGATTATTATGGATCGTAAATGTATGAGGTCAATTGGCCTGAATCCCATTTGCCTCATAGCCAAAGGTCAGTAAATAGCTCTGCCCTATCGAACTCAATCCAAAAATCATAATATTGTTAAATACAATAAAATTTCAGAATTTATTTTCCAAGTGCATCGATAAATTCCTGTTAGCTCAATTGCTTCATGCTGCGAGTATTCTGCATGTTTGAAAATGTAATTTTAGAAGTAAAATGATTTCTTAGATGTCGCCGAAGTTTGTGCTGAAATATACAGTCATTCTTGTCGTATAATCTTTTGTTGGTTATCATTTCCTTTGAACGAGGACAATAACTGCCAATGCTGACTTCGTAGGATAAATATTGTTACTCTGGCTCCCAACCATATCTATGGCACCCTGTGTTAGCTGTACGGGCAAAAAATAAACTTTCAATTTTTACAAAACAAGACGGTAAAAAGGTTATCATGCTAAATGCTTCAAATGAGTTCACACGTAAACATTACATCGTAAACATTACATCGTCTCGGGTTGTGATTTAAATTAAAGGTTTTTTCACACATTATCTAGGATGAAGATATCAACTTACCAAATCATCAGTTAATGCAGTATGCGCCTCGAAAGTGAAAGACTTAAACTTCTGCTCAAACTTTCCCCAGTGAATTTTTCAATCACTTTCTATCAAATCAAGAATAAAATTAGAGGTCACCGCGCAAATTTTGGTGGTAGAGAAACACATCGCGAAGATTTACCGATATTTGAAATTCAAATGGCCGCCATCCCGTGTTGACTGTTGAGGTAAAATAAATTATTCGATTTCGAAAAACTAAGACGGTGAAAATTATTTTTACACCAAGAGCTTTAAAATGAAACCATCACAACTGGTAGGTCAGAAAAGAATGGCAAAAGTTTGAGAGTACGAACATCAGTCCCCGCGGTGCGTTCTACCTTAAAAAAGTAACCCACAGTACTCATTCACTATACTCAACAGATAATAACAGTAACCACAAACGCCATGGTTAAAACATCCTCGGTGCACCCCAAGGGCCGTTCGCTTGATTTCCAGTATGTGTATCAGCCAGCCAGCTAGCTGCTGGATGATGACATCGACAATCGATGACGACGAATTCAAATTTAAAGCTTGAACTGTCAGCTATAAATATATTGAAAAGGTGATCATCGATTGGCTCGTGGTCGGTTTTGCCTACAGTGTAAAGTTTATTGGCATTTGAGTCAACTCTGAACAACTGTGCAAATGGTCATTGTGAATCGTAAACATCTCTTTACAGAGGAAATTAATTATCTATTTTGAGTGGATGAGCTTACTCAGCGGCAACACGTCAATATTTCAAAGAAACAACTTGGTGACCTCGTTGAAAACCTGTCTTTACAAGTCTCTGTTAAACATATCCTAAAATATATGATAGAAACAATAAAGAAAACCAACAGTCAATTTATTTAGTGTACCAGTTACATTTACATTTCAATGCATTCTTTTTGTATTTAACTATAAGTTCATGAGGTTACATATATTTGCTGCTATTGATGGATGGAAAACAAGTCAACTCCTTTGGCGCCGATACTCTGATACGAGATTCTTTGACGTGGAAGAGCTATACATTTCACCCGACTCGAAGTGATCTGGCTGGAGGAATATTCCAAACAGCCCATCAGAATTCAGTTGCTCTGACCAGAGAAAGGTCTTCTGTAATGATATCGATGACACTTGATTCAGCGGTCTAATTTGATAGGTAAGACGTTGAATTGAATACTCTTATTGGAGAAAAGTTGCAGTTGTTTGTGTAACAACGGACAAAAAGCTATTAAGCAAGCTCGTTTAGCCTCTGCTCAGTTCGTCCTAGCACAAACCAAATGGCGAATGACATCGGAGAACTCGAACGACTGGTGAACGGACAAGCCATAAAACGAGAGAAAGAAATCCCTCCAGATAAAGCGAAGGTTGGTTTCTGCCATTCTATGCTTGGAATCTCACTCGCTCTTCTAGCTGGGATTTTTAGCACCTGCGAAAACACACTATTCGCAGTTTTGGCTCGATTTTTCGGCGTCAAACCGTATCAAATGCTGTTGATCATGTTTGCAGGCAGTCTTGTCGCGATGACCCCGGCGGTCTTGTGCCTACATGGTCTGAAAGCAATCGCTGCTGAGACTTGGAAACAGCGCGCGATCCTGGTGAATATCGGTGTGTGGTACACGGTTGCGGATTTTTGTGAGGTTTTCGCTCTGACCATGATACCGATTGGTAACATGACGGCGATCTGTCGTGGCATAATACCGATAATTACACCTGCGTTTGCCAGGATCTTCCTGAAGAAACCCTTTACCAAGGTCCATCTGATCGGCACAGTTTTATGCTTGGCCGGGATACTTCTGACCGCGCAACCTGACATCATCTTTAGGAATGGAAATATTGGAACCCCAAACGCATGGATTGGCTACCTTCTCAGTGGAATTGGTGGAGTGGCGTTCTCGATAACTTACGTGTCGTGTTCTGCCCTCGGAGATGACGTCAACACACTGGTTATCAATTTTTATGAAAATGTAGCAGGTTCGATTATCAGTCTCGTACTCGCCCTCTCTTTGGGTTCTTTAAGCTGGAATCTTGAGTTTGAAACAATCTGGCTATTATCGGGATTGGTCGTCTCCTATTTGCTGACTTTCTTATGTCGTTTTCGCAGCCTGCAGTTGGAGTCTCCAAGCACATGTGTCTTGCTAGCTAACATCCAGATTGTTGTTGCATACCTTGCTGAGTACATCGTCTTTCGCCACACGCCAAATCTATACGATATCATCGGTGCCATAGCAATCATATTCTGTTCGGTAATCATCGTCATTGCAACGGCGTATAGCAATATGAAAGGAGAACAACCTGACGGAGGATGAGGGCGTACGACTTTGTCAGACCTCAGTACATCATTCAATGTTGTTCATGTTGGGTGGAGGAATTTTGAACCATTTCCTTGAGACATCATTTGGGGGGGGGAGAGAGAGAGAGAGAGAGAGAGAGAGAGAGAGAGAGAGAGAGAGAGAGAGAGAGAGAGAGAGAGAGAGAGAGAGAGAGAGAGAGAGAGGTAGATGAGACAGACAGACAGACAGACAGACAGACAGACAGACAACGACAGCAGACCGACTGGCAAATATGACAGACAACTGTGCACAGTACGCGAACCCCAAAAGGACAAACTGACATATTTTAAGTCAATTACATGATATTTTCTTGCCAATACATTGCCTCCATCATAATCATTTTCATCGAAGAGCACCATTTACGAGTATTTGTACGTGCTCATTCCATCCGCAGTCATAATTCATAGATAAAAACTTGACTATTCCTATTGTTCAGGCGCAGTCTTCATCTTTGTGACTTCACTCGTTTTGGAATTATTAATCTTTGTCTTGTCATGTGTCTGTTCCACAGTTGAAAGAATATGCAACTTTTAATGATTCAATAACGATCCATATCATATACTATATTTTTTTATTTTGTCTGGTCCTCATTTACGATTAAAGAGTACGAAATATAGTATGTCAATACTTACAGAAAACCCCGACCAACTTCATTTGCTCTCATAGTGTTTTCTGTGAGATAGATTCTAAGTCTCCCTGTTTTCTGGTTCGTTCAGATGCATTTCACCTTTCCATTCTCCGATCAGCTAAACGTGTATTACATCGAGTCATATAATGGTTAAAAAACGCGTCCTATAGTTTACCCATTTCACTTCTGTAGTCTTTTTATAGTTTTTTCCCAAAATTGCCATCCATTCGGACTGAACTCGCACTTCGCTGAACTGTTCTTTGGATATATATTACAAGAACAATTTTAATGTTACACTGCTTCTATTGCTTTTCAACATTTTTAGTGAGTTTGTTTGTTAAAAAATATAGTTTTCGCTTTCCTCTCTCGAACAATACCACCATATACATTTAATTCACGACACATTGTGTAGCATATGAAATTGTAGAAGTTCACTAAGGCTGATTTTTACATATGTGTTAGCTTTTGGGTCACTTATCCCGGAACGGCTGTTTTCGGCAGTTATAACTTGGCGATTTGTTTTACAAAAAAGATAAAAATAACAGCGGAAGTTGCATTTTGGGGCTTCATCAACTCAATGTATTTTGAATCATGGGGAAAAAAGCGCCAAGCTTGGCGTTTTTATCACGTGATATGGCAGAGACCATCTTCCGATGGGAAATTAATTCCAGGTGTGCGAAAGAAATTACATTTGAAAACACAGACACTTACGCAGATATGGTAAACTGAAGATCTCAGCTCTATGGCTTTAAATACACATTTGCAAAGATCGATGCGTATCTTATTATCTGACACAGACATTAATGCTCAAAGTTTAGTATGGTTTGGCTCAACATTATGCAAATCATGGTAGAAAACTATGTTCTGAGAAGATTGTACATTAGACAAATAAAGAGACAGTGGTCCTCGTCCTCAACGTCACCTGTGTTAAAAAATCTGACATAGTCTGAGGTGTTGGTCTGCGTCTTCACGTCTACCTTCCTCGATTGCCAGATCAGGAGAAGAGTGAAGAAAAAGTGCAAATGCTTGGATACATTTACGATTATAGTTCAGGGAAAGGTACTTCTGGTTGTAGTAAGCTTTTAAAAATCCTATAAGGGCGTATCTTTGGTTTTACCAACAAAAAATATATTCAGACCATGTTTGTTTACTGATATCCGACGCCTTTATTCCAGGAGCAAGGACAGGCATGCGCGGTCGCAGTGTATTCGACGTAGACTCCATTACACTGAGCTAAAAGCGAGTTTGACTCAACACTTAGGTATTTTTGTGAAACACGTCATTTTGACACGTCATTCCCGTGTTTGTGATCAGTGACAGGAAGTTAATCGGCAACGTCACCGGACATCTCTAAATAGTTCGTGCACGCATTGCACGGAATCTTGTCGGTACAAGTTACTGCGACTTCTATTCAACCCTTTAACTAATTTGGTGCAGATATTAATTGCAATCATTAATGGAGCTTTGTGAACTCGTGTGAACCAGATAACCGGAGCTGCTCCAGTTTTCCCATCCGCGTACCTGTGAATGCTCGTTAAACACGCAAGCCAACAGTTATTTGACATCTTATAGTTACTCACCTTTCAATGTAGCTATGACTTTGTAGCATTTAATTTATGAAGCACGTATAATCAACTTCGGTTGCGTCCTTTCAATGATGTATCCTGCATCGTGAAAGTCGTTAAGTTAAATATGAATAATAAATTGAAGTGTTGAGCTGCAAAATATCTTTTGTCAAGTCATTCCACTCTATATACCCATATTTCTTTTTAGTTTTTAATTGTACAAATTAAGCGAGTGGCAAGTTCATCTCGAAAATGAATTTGCTACCAGCTTTTTCACGAAATGTCATCTTAAAACCTTACCCGCATCATCCCTGTCAATTTAATCTCAGTGCGTCGTCATCGTATGTAACTATTAATCTATTAATAGATAAATCATTAAAAATACTAGACACCATCCGGAAACGTTCAGCAGTTCGAATATATCATTTGTACAATTTTGATATATATATATATATATATTATATATATATATATATATATATATATATATATATATATATTAAATTATACTACTATATTACCAGTTTAAACCAGTTTCCGTTCCCACAAAAAATTTGATTCGTAATATTGTCTGCAAAGCTGGCTACTTTCGTCAGGTGGTTGTAATAGACTCAGTGTAATAGACTGATAAAATTCAGACGCTAGTTTAAAGTTATTTGGGGAATGGATCCTTGACACTAGCCTTTTGTTGAACGCCTTTGACAATAGCTAGAATTCTAATGGTACTTTGCATATATTTGGCTGATAGTGATATTAACTCCATCGCTATGGAAACGGGCGCCCGAGCGTTAAACCAGCACGCCCCACGATCCGCCTATTACTCCAGGCTAACGTTATTTTCCACTGTATTTGTGGAGTGATCGTGCGTGTATACTGATTACTAGTGTGCAGTATCTCGTCGTGATATCCAAAGGTGACATTTGCGTTACAAGAAAATTTTTTTCCTACCACACTAAGTTTCAAAATGCACTTGTTTTAGGTTTAATTTTAGATTTTCATTCCATACTGTTGGCATATTGCCAATGTAAAATCTAAGTCTCAAACTCACGATTTCAAGTTCAAGCTCTGATCAACACTCAAAATCTTTTTGCTGAGACATTTTTTTGCTTGTTCACAGAGTTTTCCCAAGTTCATCGATATACCAGAGTGGAAAGTAGGATTGTTGATGGCGTCTCATCCTTAGCCGCACAGTTTCCGATGACGTAATCTATACGATCAATGGTTTATTAAGTCACGCGGGTTTTTTGTGGGATATTCAAAACGTCTCTTAATCCATAGTTTACAACGAAATGATACGTACCATGCAATATTTCAGTCCTTTGATGAAATTCGCCATTATTTGATCTGATATTGACTCACGTCCTTCACTAAGTATAACAGAGAAGCTGTTGCAAAGCGTAAACCATGTGAACGTGTACGATTATCGTAATATGCCTCGTCTGCGTTTCTCGATAAAGTGTTCGAAGTGAGGGCGCAAAACCTTGTTGTAAGAAGCAAGACATCATAACTCTGATAGATTTTATACATCTCGATTTAATCGTCATGAAAAATCTCAGATATAAATGGTAGAATATTTACATACATTGTACATTCCATCATAAAGTCTATTCGAAACACTCTCAATAATAAAAACACGATTATGTAAATGCGGTTTATATATCATGATTTGGTGAATTGTAAATTGTTGTGTCGTGTATTAAATACGCCGGCGAGACGTTCTGATTGGAGGAGAACTTACGTCATGACGAGAAAATAGTTGTATACAGTGCCAATACTACTGCAGTACACTTAATGATAAAATGTGAATGTCAAAATGAAGGACAGCTAAAAATGAACATTCAAGGTTATAATAAAATTCAATGATTAAATAAATTATGATGATCACAAAAACTTAACCTTTCCATTATCGTACCACTGTTAACTTGGCATGAGGTTAGGGAAAACAAGACTTGTCACTTTTTGTCGTCTGTTACGCAGACCGTCTACCTTTGCCGAGTTCGCGCGTTGAATATTCATTGCACCGGTAAGGGCTGTAAAATTCCGCATGATAATAACATCTGCTTCATTGTGAAATCTGAGTTCTCATATTTAACTACTGAAACTACCGAAAAAATAAAAATGTAGATGTAATGTAGAAAATGTAATGTAATGTAAAAAAATCTGATGTAATATATAAGCAGCAGCCTCCGCCACAGGAGAGTTTGCTTATATGTAGGATTTTGCGAGCGTGCCATTTTGTTCTACATCTTGACACTCGCCTGTGAGTTCATTTTCGAAAATTGTACCTGTACATCTGCCTGCGGCGTGGAATGTGTTGGTCCTACTGTAGACTGGGCTTGCGTGTGATGTAAATGTTTGGCGACAGCAAGTGCTGATTCTGTGCAGTTGGGGACTTGCCTGGTTGTATGTAGGCCATGCCAGATGGTGTAGTTGAGACGAAGCTATGCGCAGATGTCGTGTTCACCGTCGTCAGCAAAGTATTCCTGGAGGAAATGACTTGCTGTTGGCTGGCGATGCACTTTCTTTCCCCATGGTCGGACTCGGGGTCGGATATCGGGTAAACCCTTCGGGATATCCTCCAGATCTTGCAGAGCAAGGTGTTCTTGAAGGCGCTCCGGAAGTTCTCGTTGAAGCAGGCGTATATGATCGGGTTGACCCAACTGTTCGAGAAGTTCAGAAAAATGGCGAACAGCGCCACCGCTCGGAGATTCGCTCGAGTGTTCTTGAAGTCCCCGTAATTTACGTAGAGGTAAAGAGTGTAGTGCGGCAACCACATCGTGAAAAATAGTATCACAACCATTGACAGGGTCTTCACCGCGTTTTTCTTCTTGTGTCCTGTTGAACTTGCGGGCTGCTTGTCAAACCAGAGTTTGTACACCATGGGCGCATACAGGCAACTGAGAATCAAAAACGGAACCAGAAATAAAACGAAGAAATCCATCGTGCGGATTAATTTGAACGGGACGTGTGGCAGAATGAAGCAGTATGGCGTCAAGTAGGTTTCGTTTCCAGAGCTTTTTACTTCAAACTGATATCCCCACGTGATCGGCAGGTAAGACGCGTAACTCATCGCGCATGCCCAGGCCATGGCCGCCATTATGCAAGCTTGGCCACGCGTTATCTTCGGCTTCAGTGGCGTTACTATGGCTCGGAATCGATCGGAAGCGATGGCAATGAGACTGAAAACGCTCGCCCCGGTGCTGGTTAGCTGGATAAAACCATCGATGTTACAAATCGTCGGATTCAGCATCAGATGCAGAGCTTCGTCCCACATGATCACCGAAGGTATGTAGTATGAACCGACCAAGAGGTCCGACACGGCCAAAGATGCTATCAGGATGTTGGTGGGCGCCCGCCGCAGCTTTGGTTCCATCAGCACAGCGATTATGACCATGAGGTTACCCGTGACGATCAGTATCATACAAAAACCGTACATAGAGTAAACAACAGACTTGTGAACGTACCAATGACTGGGCATGTGAAATACATCGGCCGAATCATTTCCCCGTACCATCCACCCGATTGTCGAGAATCTTTCGGTCAAGTTGGTTTCCATTCTTACCCTAAAATGGAAGAAAATGCAATATTGAAATGATAGATAGATAGATAGATAGATAGATAGATAGATACATGCACACATACACACATACATAAAACTGTCTTTTTGACAAACAGAAACGTGTATGCCATATGTTTATGAGCTATATATTACACTGAGAGAGAGAGAGAGAGAAGAGAGAGAGAGAGAGAGAGAGAGAGAGAGAGAGAGAGAGAGAGAGAGAGAGAGAGAGAGAGAGAGAGAGAGAGATCAACGCGTGAACAAATACATAAATGGAAACGGAAAACATTTCATTTGATATTGAATTAATTAATCATAAATATACATGATCTACCTTTCATCATAATTTTTAAACTCAGTAATAGTCTGTCTGTCTCTGTCTGCCGGTCTCTCTCTCTCTCTCTCTCTCTCTCTCTCTCTCTCTCTCTCTCTCTCTCTCTCTCTCTCTCTCTCTCTCTCTGGAAGTGTAACTTGATTGAATTTGTTTTAAAAAAAACAAAGAAAACTGTTAAAAAACCACTCGGCAAAGTTGTCTTCAGAAGGACGGTAGTGAGTAAACACTTGTAACTAGGTCGTCACTAATCATTCAGCAATCCGAGGCTTTAGGGCGATTTTTTAAATGTCAACGCGAATCTGAATAGTACCTGCCACTTTGATAGGGTCTGTATCTCTCCTCGTCCGGTAAAACAAACACTCTACTCCTGGGGGTTTAGCGGCGAACAGATCACACAAATAAACATGATACTACGTACTAGTTTTTTTTCTCTTTCTTGTGGCGCTCAGATTACTGCCTCTCAGCAAATCAAAAACTTAAACTAACTAAACAGATAATATGCAGCGCGGTACTCGGTAATGAAAAAGATATAGATGCTTTCAGGAAGTGTCCTTTCATTCGACAAGTGATGTGAATGATGTAATTAAATTCTTGACTGTGTTCAGGCGAGCATAGTTAACTGAACAAATTGCGCTTTTTCATGGCACTTACCTTCGTGAGTACGGAAATGAATGGACGTTATTAACTTAAAGGCAAACTGACAGGTTTCTAATGTGTCATTTTAAGCTAGACTGCCGATTCACGCGATCAGCTAGACCGTTAATAATTCTGTGCTTCATGGTTTTGCACGTGGCGTTGCTATACATGCTATAGGACAGTCAATTTTCCCGATCGCTTTTCGAAATTCAGAAATGAAGTTACAGGCTGTCGCCTATAAAGATGACACATCCTACACTTATACATGAGCAATGTTTATTAAGCGTGAATTTCCCTTTCGGCAGCAAGGTCAGGTTTTGTGAAGGAGAGTCGTCAGGCTTTGGCCTTGGCATACTTTCGAATCCGTTCATTTAATACTCTGCAGCTACAACGGTAGGGGTAGGAAATTTGCACAACAAATATCCGTGTGTCGCGTTGTCGAACCTCGTTCGCACAGAAGTGTAATGGCGAAGAGAAGGGGGATTGATTGATTAATCGTTTGTAAATACCTATTCTTAAGGAGTGGCTTCTAATAGTTTATAAGTGCGAAATATGTATGATATACTTTGAAAATTTATTTATAAAATCGGAGGTACAGCAAATTCTGTGCGCAGAATTATAAATGAATAGTTAATTTAAGGATTACTCTCAAGCCAAGGCTTAATAATGTAGAACGCAAATCGGAAAGAGATATTTGACTCTAAAATTTTTACAATTCTTTTCCGATCTACGAATGGTAGAAAGTTTCAGTGAGGATAGTTTGAGCAAAAGTGTAAGTCTGTCCCTTTCAAGGCGTATACTACAGTAAGCAGACGAATGAAACCAATCCACTGATGTTTCAACAACATCTGGCCTTTGTGTCATTTAATAGAGCAGAGATTTGTGCGAGTGATATACAAGATTGTGAAAGGACTTTGCACACTAATCTGTGCCACTGGTTATCCGCAATCGCTGCCTCCTTCCCGCGATTAGTGAACGGTAGCGCCGATATCATCTTCTCTGGTACCTAAGTGATGTGCTCTCATCGGCTAAAGGTGCCTTTGGACATGTAAAAGGTCGTATCTGTCTAGAAAATGAAAGTCTTAGACTTTTGGCTCAAGCTTTCCTCAACGAAACTTTCAACCATTCTCTCGACTAATCAAGAATACAAATCAGGGGACATCGCGCAAAGTTTGGCACAAGAGAAACAAATTAGTTACAATCAAAACATTTAACGATATTTTGAATTCAAGATGCCCACATCCAATCCGATTTTCGAAAAAAAAAACTAGGACTTTGAAAATATTTATTTCTTCGAAGAGCTTTAAAATGAGCCAAAACACGTGGAAGATCAGAAAAGACTTTGTAAAATTTGAGTCCGAATGTCTGTTCCTGAGACACACTCTGCTTGAACCGACCTGGAAAGTTATTCGAAGCTGCAGTCATCGTTCATCATGTTACACCTCCTTACGGTCTTTCGACACCTACTGGCAAAATTATGTGAATGTGTTAAAGAGACCGATATACATTGCGATAGATCATATGTCTGGAGTCAGTTGCAAAAATATCCTGGCATGTAAGAACCCTCCCCCCGCCTTTCAATATGGTACAGGGACTGTACATTGTACGAAAAGTGAAAATGAAAAACTAAAACTAAAAATAAAACACAATTTGTTTCATGTACGACAACATCAGTTGAGCATAACTCATTCAAATGTCTCTAGACAGGATAAAAGAAAAACTGATATTATCCATTCTTTGATGAAACAGGTAGCTCCATGTCATCGAGTTGCTATTAGTGTTCTTTAAAGGCCCATTATCATGAGTTTGCTTCCCTTCATACTTCCCCTTTACTGCAATTCAACTACACAAGTTTTAGACCACAAGGGTAAGTAATGTTATGGTTCTTTACTTCATTTTAACGGGAAATACGATATCAACAACGGGGACATTGTGTGTTATTAGTTCAAGAGGACGAAAGTTACTTGTTTCTTTTTGCGATCGTGACGTATTTATAAACTTATTCATATTTTTACATATTTTCATGAATGCAACAATATTTAAGTACGGCACAGACTTTCTATTTAACCTTGAAGGTTTTTCATACACGTCCAGTCCCTTTATTAGTACATTCACAAAGTACTGGGCAAGTACATTTTTATGCGACATGATGTTTACTTTAAAAATCAAGTGATGGAACTGGACGAGAGCTCTAGCTGTTCGGCCAGCTTTATTTATTATCCCGCAAGTATGATTTACCTGGCTCTTCGATCATCAGCGAAAATGAAGAAATATTTGCGTGAGACCCTATTGGTTTTGTTGACTGGTCTAAATCCTAATGATTGAAAAATGAATACACCTCTATGTCACTGAATCTTGATTAAAATTATGTTTCTCTTCCAAAGGGGACAATACATAACTATTTGCAGAAAGATGAACGGCGTCCGATAAGGTCCTGGCAGAATGTGGTATCTTGTATCTGAATTTATTCTATTAGAGAATATGTATAATGCTACGTGTCTAGCAAGAATAACACTCCTCTTCAAAACGAGAAAAGGACAAAAAATTGACTGTGTGCAGAATGAGATGTAGCGTCTTGTAATGCTGGGTAGAATATATTATCTTGCCTCTGATGACTAGACAGGTTGTTGGTTGAATGATCGGGGTCCCTTTAATTAACATGCGAATAAGTATTTGGTTAACATGCGTATAAGTAATTGCTAGCGTTTTTTAGAATGGCAGATTAATCGTATTACCGTTACCAAATTTTCTTACCCACATATAGGACGTATCACGGCCATATTTGCTGATGAGGTGGAACAACTAACCTCAGAGGAACAAGTGGAGCGACAAATACATTCAAAATACTGAGCGAGGCGAGGCAGCAGTACCTCTATTCCGCAAAGTGCATATCCAAACGTACTGAAAGAGAGAACACCCTGTATTGTATTACAAAGGACTATAAATCACCTGACCTATTTGTTCAGCTGAGCAAATATCGTTAATTGCTAGCTTGCCGTCGCCACATATAATGGATTTGAGCAAAATCAGATAGCATGAAAACCATAGGGACTTCAGAGGCATTCTTTATATTATGATTCAATTTCGAATCAAATTGTCAGACTGTAAGTCAGATCTACAGCAGATGTAAAACACGACCATTTGTCACGTTTCTGTATGATAATCTATCAAAGGGATTATCAAAACATTTAATTTCTTGCAGGTTGCCGTTACGAGTGATTTATTTTTGACTCGGTTTGATAAATGAGGTTACGAGGGCACACTTTTAAACAGAATAAAAGATCATCCATCCGGGATAATGTAATTTTCTGAAATGTATGGCTCCGACATCATTGGCCGTAGATGTAGGGCGCTTTGTTTGTAAATCTAATCACAGTTTATGAAATTAGATAATGTTTTAAAAATGTGCCTCTACCAACCTTTTATACCTAAAGCTGTATTTAATTTTATCATGGTAAAATTTTGCATAGCTTGGCATAAAATTTATGCAAGTTCAGTTTTCTTGTAAAGTAAACTCAAACAGGCTTTAACCACTTTATTGATATCACTATTTTGACCGTGTTTTTCTGTTGTTATAGAGATAGGCGCGTCAGCCTGAGACGTCACTAGTGCTCTGACGGCGAGGTCACAGTCGTAACAACCTTAGGGAATTATCAGCGCGAAAAGAGGCGACAAGAAAATACGTTCATGTAACACCGCTCTCAGTCTGTGGACGACAAAACGGATAATGACATGGCCGGTACTCGCTCGACGACAAGACCCGCGGGGCTTGGTACTTGCGTTCTCGTTAAAATGCCACCTACAATTATGTCTTCTCCAGGCTTGCCCCATTAGCCCCAAGTCGACAGGTCTGTGAAAGCCTACATGGTATGACGGTGTCAGCGACGCATCTCAGAGCATTTATCATCCTGGCTAGCTCAAATAATCAAAAGTTCACCAGATTCATATTTGCTCTTTCGACTCTCTAAAACAGCGTTTTCCCTTTTGTACGCTATCATCATTAGTGTATCTCAGGATCGATCGTTACGACAATGAAAATACGCTGTGCCCGAGTCTAAATATTGCAACGTGTTTCACAAATGGACCCAGTCATCCCATCTGATATGGCGATATATCATGTTGCATATTTTATTCACGATTCTCCATTTCCATCGACGAGAAATCTAAATGTCTCCTTCTAAACCAAAATAAATAACACCTTGGAGTCATTTAATAATTACAGTATACATCTTTCCTCGGAGGAAAACCGTACATTTGAGAGTTCAACCAATAACAGTAAGGTAAATGGGATTAGCCGGCATGATGTTCACAAATTCCAGGGGCGATATATCAATTTTTTTTAAAAACAGCTTGAAAGAAAAAAAGAGTAGAATCCTTCAACAACCAGTATTTCTACTGTATGTATGTATGTATGTATGTATGTATGTATGTATGTATGTATGTATGTATGTATGTATGTATGTATGTATGTATGTATGTATGTATGTATGTATGTATGTATGTATGTATGTATGTATGTATGTATGTATGTATGTATGTATGTATGTATGTATGTATGTATGTATGTATGGTATGTATGTATGTATGTATGTATGTATGTATGTATGTATGTATGTATGTATGTATGTATGCTTGAATTCATGCATGCATGCATATATATGTGTACGTACGTACCACGTATGTATCTATGTTTGCATGTATGCACAGACATACATACGTAGGTATGTATGTATCTATGTATGTCTCTTTGTATGTTTTCTCGCATGAATTATGTAATTCACTATATATGTCAGATTTGTCTCATCTTAACTTCGTGACAGGCTCATATTGATTCTGTTGCATCTGAGTGAGTGATATGGTTACACATCTTATTTTCAGGTAGTTGAATTTTACGAGTAGTTGTACGCAGCATAACTTTCCGTGTAGTGATAACATAATTGTTGAAAGCGGAGGAGCAGTGACGGAGATGCAAGTAAACATTACAGACAAAATTTCATTTACCCACCACAACATTTAAAGAAATTTAAAAATTTGCAATTATATTGTAATAGCTTCCCTCCACGTTATTTACACACGTTTTTAAGATCAGGGCGTGTTTACTTCTTAATGACTCGATGGAATGATGACATTTATAAAAGGGTTGCACATTATTTGCTTTGATTTTCACTGTCATCTTGATATAAGACTGACTGGTACACATGACTCGGTGCAGTTAATTAAATGAGGCTAGCGCATCCTATGGGAACCCACCTACAGTAAATTAAAGCAACAAAATCGTTGACAAGTGTTAGTTTCTCGCCGCATTAAAAGAACAATAAATTTTCTTGCGAAGTCACGGTGCCTTCAAATTACTCAAAAAAACTACAGTGAAATATTTGTTCCTACCTCGAAGGCTGCAATGCTGCATGCGAAACGACTACGCTAAGTGTCACATCTCGGCAGTTGCAATCCCTGGTTCAGCGCTCAGCTCAACGGAGACTCTGAGCTGCTGATTCCCAAAAGAGTATGTTTTCTACTCTTTGCACACGCACTGGCATCATTTATTCGCGCGCTCGGGTAATGATATCCAGGCATGCGCAGTTTGATCCTACAAGATGTTGCCCATCATTTCTTTTGTAAGAAATGCGAATATACACGCCCAGTGGCCTACCTCTATAGCTCATATCATCCCGTTGATTTGAGTTTAATGCAAAATAGGTGCACTTTTAAGATTGAAATTATACATAATATTGAGCAACGTCACTCGCATATTGGTGCCTATCGATCACTTGCTCTAATGTGCCCTGATTAATACACTCCTGTGAATGGAGGATTCCCTCTGTTGATTTCCAAGACACACTTTGTAGCTGTATCACATCACAATAAGTTTTCAAATATCGACGAGAGACAGTAACGGAGCCAGATAAAAATTGAAGGACACACCTACCTACCTACCTACCTACCTTCCTACACATACGCACGCACGCACGCACACACGCACGCGCGCACACACATATAAATACATACATACATACAACATACATACTACTACATACATACATACACACACACACACACACACATACATACATACATACATACATACATACATACATACATACATACATACATACATACTACTACATACATACATACATACATACATACATACATACATACATACATACATACATACATACATAACATACATACATACATACATACATACATACATACATACTACATACATACATACATACATACATACATACTACATACATACATACATACATACATACATACATACATACATACATACATACATACATACATACATACATACATACATACATACATACACATACATACATACATACATACATACATACATACATACATACATACATACATACATACAGCGACATGTAGACAGAGAGATAGGGACAGAGACACAATAAAATAACACAGGTGGAAAGTAATCATTATGTCAAGCTAGAGGTAAATCAGACATAATGTTAAAATGAAACTTTTTAAAGAGCCCAAAATAGATTGCTATCGGAAAATGATGAAAATGATTGGACGTGATAGATATTGGTTAAAAATCAAGAATGAAATCTCGACAGATATTTAAATAAGGCTAATCATGTTATCCTGCAAAATCGCATTGTAAACTCCTTGATTATAGGCTGCACACTTGTTCGTCCTTTTCAATTCACTTCATTTTGAAATACACTAATACATTTTGCACGATATTCTTATCACGACTGGCGTTGCAGCGAGGTAGTTTGAATAAAGATTAAGCCCCCCGGAATGTTAAGAGAAGCTTAATATGTTAATCAAAGTTTTTACAGATTTCAGATCCTATGAGCACGACATGCAGCATCACGGTGCCCGTAATTGGGGAGCAATGCAATAATCCTCGTCAAGGGTCGGCGATATTTTAAACAGCTTTTGTTTGGAGACGAAATGCTGTAACGTTTGTATAAAAAACTAATTTTCTCAACATCGTGTACAACCCGGTCTGTCAGGTCCTCGCTTCCAGATAGAATGCACCACTGGGATAGATACTCGGACTATCTCAAATTTTCACAATACTTTTCTAATCTATGATAATAACCACGTGTTGGGGCTAATTTTATAGCTCTTGGGGTAAGAAAAATTTCAGCATTTTAGTTTCTCAGAAAATCGATAATTTTATTTTCCCCACAGAAATAATACAGGATGGCGGGCCCATTTTGAATGTCAAATGTAAGGTAATTTGTTTCTTGTATTACCAAACGTTGCTCGATGACCCCGTATTTTTTATTCTTTTTTTGGCATAATAATGGTTTACAGTTTCAATGAGGAAAGTTTGAGCAAAATTTCAAGTCTTGCACTTACGAGGCGCATACTACCTTAAGATTGACAGTTTAACTTCAAATGCAGTATCTCGTCGATGAGAAAACATTGAGACGCATTCAAGGGCTGATTTAGAAAAGGGTAGCGATGACGTAGCAGTCTAGATGAACTCGTCCTTCAGCCTTCTTGCGGGATAAAGTAATATAGGCTACTTCGCGACGTCAAATGTGCCATTTACTATTTTTGACGTTGACTGCAACTGTAGCGAGACCTCTGATACGCACCTGAACTTATCAGCAGTTGAGCAATAACTTTTATTGTTTTGGCGCGAGTGTTTTTGTCATGTTTGGACATTTATGACTCGAGTTGTTGTTCTAACCTGCGTGATAATAGACCCACGGAAAGAAAGGAAAAAAACCCAATAATTGAGAAGTCACGTTTGCTTCCATTCCAACCCTAATATGATCATTTCCCAGGAAACAGTGTTGTTCTTGCTCACCCACGCACATCGGGTAGTGAAGTGCGATGGCGCATTACTACACAAACTGGCTGCGTGTCAATATCCAGCCTACCTGGACCTCGACTATCTCGGCTTAGTTGTAGTATGCGCCTCGAAAGTGAAGGACGTTAACTTTGGCTCAAACTTTCCCAAACGAAGTTTAAAACCATTCTGTCACCAAATCACGAATAAAATCAGCAGGGTACGAAGCCGTGCAGCCTTAGCTACAAGAGAAGCAGGTTACCAAACGTTTACCTATGTATGAAATTTATAATGGCCGCCATCCCTGAGTTAACTCTATGGGAAAAGGACACGGGTAAATATAAGATAGAGAAAATATGATCACGAGACGAACAGTTCTAAAGACCAAAATATACTCAGAATATTAAACATCTAATAAACATTCATTACAGTGCTTGTCACCACGGCTTTATTGTTCTACATATAGACAGTATATAAAGAAAATGTGGTCACGTGACGAACAGTTCTAAAGACCAAAATATACACAAAAAATTAGGCATTTTATAAGTATAAAGAATTATTCATAACAGTGCTCGTCAATTTTCATTCTGTTGTCTGTACGGCTTTTGTCAACACGGCTTTATAACTACATGTAGACAGCTTTGATAAAATGTCACTATTCTTTTCAGTGAAATGTCACTCCGTCGAGTCGATTTATTATTTATGTAGTTAGGCAGTAAATCCCAGGGTTTTCGGATTGGACTAATGACGGAGAAAGTGAATTTCGTTATGCTTGCATTAATACGTTTTATCATTTTTGATTACTGTCTGCAAGCCTTTCAGTTGGTAAACTGTGATTTAAAGAATGATACTTCGGCAGTGCAGGTTTTTATTTAGTTTGTCAATAAATTCGCGTTACATTTTTGGCTGAATAAAAGGGAAGATCGACCTCGTCAAACATTACTGAACGCGCCAAGAGTGGTCAGCAGCTTTTTGTCTGGACAGATACAAAATTCACGCATTGAAAGTTTCATCATCGTCCACTATGCAACTCTCCTTAAAATGTAATACTCATGAAAGGAGTTGGCAGATATTACAGTAATGGACAAGGAATTGCCAAAGGTGGCCATGTGAGAACATGCGGCACGAATCGATTCCATTGTCCGCAATGACGAAGCAGTGTGTTGAGTTGAGTTGAGTACAGCTGCGTGATCCGTGCAAATGCCAAAGTATTCGGCCAACTTACGTTAGTTCCCAGGGCAGACATTGGATTTGTTTACTGATCTTAATCTGAAATGCGCTGACTCAATATGCCGTGATACAGATGAACTCTCACCAAACACTTTAGAAAGCCACATGGATAATTGTTCGTACTATACTCGCTATACTTGACATTTCTGTAGCGGCCTCATATCATGCGCGTGCGACGGTCGCAATGACGTCAGTCGCTACACTGAACAAAAAGGAAAACAAAGATCGCCATTCTCATGAAAGGAACGAATCATCAAAATTGAAATTTTGAACAATTTGCGGATTTACGGAAAGTGTAACCTTAAAATTTTGATTGTTCTCTCGAAAAGTCCATGCTGTTAGCGTACTTAATCGAAGAAAAACATTTACGGTGCAGATGTTACCAGAAAAGATATTTGTGCTTCATTTTGAATGGGAAAATTATCTGCAACAGATCAAAAACAGGCGGATACAACAGTCATGCTTTGACAGATAAATTGAAAACGCTGAGTGTATACAACATGGTTTACTTCGATTTCGAATGCCTTCTTTCTGTCCTTTGCTAGTGGCGACATTGATAAACCGAAAATAGTTAGCATTTAGAGCAGTAAAAGCGTTATCGATAAAATGTGTTTTGAGAGAAAAGTAGGGTATTGGCGGTCGTCTTGTCAAAACACGACCCGAGGGGCCCCCTGGCATATTCAATATTTCGTTACCAAGAAACATTTCGCGCTGACGTTCCTCATGTGCTTCTGGGTAATTTGGGAACGACCGCGTCTTTACAAAAATTGCCCCAATCAGTCGGCGATATAGGGGATGCTGAATTTACCCCGACGATGTCGGATCAAAATATGTAGCAACTCAAGCGGCATGAATCGAAACGGCAGCCTGGGTTCAGAAGAGCTTGTTGCTGGGACAGACTGATCATAGTGCCGTTTTTGTGATTCCAATGTTTACGTGATTTTGCCTCGAAATTCTAGTGAAGCATTACTCAGTAGTGCGCGCCGACCACTGTCAGAATTGCAGCCAATCAGATAGTCCTCTATACTGTGTTCATATATTTCTGTTAATAGGAATCCTACCAACAACCCAATATACAGCCGAGTTCTTTAAATTTTCACTTCGTGTAGGTCGAAGTAAATAACTACGAAAATTGAGGCAAAGCTTTTTATTCTAGCCAGCCTGTTAGATTCATCGTATGGAAATACATCTAAATCTTTAGTTTCATAAGCCTAACGATAAATAATGGCAAATCTCAGTCTTAAACAGAAGTAGGGAACTTAGTTACGACTGAAGTATGTTAATAATTGTATCGGCATAATTTGCTTGCCGCTCAAAATTGTCTAGCATTTAATCCACTCTTGATTTTTGTATATGCAGACACTTGACCAATGTAGAAATTACAAAATCGCATATTTCAAAAAAACGTTGCTAAATCGGAGGTTTTCTCAAAGGAGATTATCAGGAAATATATTCCACCCTTTTTACTTTGACATCAAGAATGACTACATCGTTTCGAAATACTTTTTGGATAGCTTGTCTTTTCACTGTTTTGGTCTTTGCTGGAAGAAGTTAAACCAACAAATTGAGCAAACCCTGTATTACCAACGGACTGTATTCTGCTCTGGCACCTGAACTATAGTCATGCAGCATAGCCAGACATATATCACAGGCTGAAAGTAGAGGATGAGAGCATATGTGATGTCGAGTGTCGACTCGAAATCCCTCTTCTCAAACACCGGAAGCAGGGATTGGCGACGGTAAGATGTAATCCGTGACTGAAATAGAGAATAATGCTGTCTAAATTGATCCGGTTTTACTTTAATGGCAATGCAATTACCATTTCCTTGTCTGTCGGTCCTAAATATGTCTCTGTGCCTTTGACATAACGTCTAATCTGAGAAGCGAGGTGGGAAGTTATATGGAAATGAGAACAAGTGTAGCGAAGTGTAGCGAAGCTAATGATGTTAGTGGCTTTGAAACATTTCCTGTATGTACTATTAGTTTTATAGGTCGTGTACATCTAGCTAGTATGTAACTAATGATATTTTGATGTTCTGGCGATTATTATTGTCGTCTGCTTCGCCCTTTTCAGATTTCAGGAGATTGTTCTTTGTGCCAATTTGAATTCGTGGCACACCCTTTTTCATGGCGCGATTTTGTCGTGAAAATTAGCTCAAAAATAGAAACTGGATACTTAACCTACTTAAAGTTCCAATAGTGTCCAGAACACATATTCTGTCAGTAAAGAAAATCATGAATAAATTATTGCTTAATCATTTAAAAGCATGCTATCAGTTCAGCCCCTGAGACATAACGGAATGTTGCCATAGCCGGTAATTCAAGGATTGTTTTTTGCTTCCCTTAAGAAGGCAAAGCAAACTATCTGCAAACTGTTTGATAGTCACGAAAGTGACATTTTCTTGAGAATTTCAATATTGTATATTATACGTATAAGAAACAGAATATACGTCATATGCCGCGAAATGACCTCCGGTAGTGGGTTTCAGCTGCCACATTCTGCGAGAGGTGACATTTCCAAATGCTCGAACTTTTCTCGATTTTAGTAGTACCTTGTTTTGTTTTGGACAGTGTACCATTAAATACGCACCATGGATGTTAATCTGTATAATTTGATTGTCCAAAAGATAGCTGCTGATTTTCGGACTCTAACAGTTAACTAGACTTTTTTATCCGCCGCCGACGATTTTGTGAATTCATTTTTAAAAAACTGATATCAACAGTTTCATCACAATAATTCGGCGAAAACGTCTGTTGTATTTTTGATATTCATTAAATAAACACTGATTGGGGATATTTTCAATGTGAAATATCGGTAATATATGTTTTGTATTTGATTATCTAATTAAGGGGATTTTCGAGGTAACATTTGATTTTGTTTATGCTTATGGGAGAGACAAGTGAAACGTTTCTTTAAAGTTGAGGCAGATGTTTGCAAGTCTCATTGTAGGTTTGAGTGACATAAAACGGCATATTTGTGGCCACTTTGCAAAATAAATTGCAAACATCTGCAAATATTACATAAGAGGAACCTGACGTGACGAATCAAAGCAAGTGATAAAGGTAATTGATTATTCACTCTCGCGCACGTTAAGAAGCCTTGTCAGTATGAATGACTTTGAACTTCTGTAAGACTTACGCTCATTAATCGGACCGTCGCCTGGCAACCAAAATGGAGATATTTCAATGGCGAAAAGTTAGGGTGACGACAGTGAGATCTCAGCTCAACCTTGAAACACGATAATGTTTTTAATTTCGAGTCAAGTCAGCAGTAGCTCTAAGTGTTTAGTATCCTATCTGCTAATTACCGGATCACCAAATCGCCGCCAATAGTCAATAACAACAATGCCGGCGTTCCTATTAGCTGCCCGTTAAATTTCACTGTGCGGGGCTCTCCGGGGCCACGAGGAATTCGATGCTTTTCACTAATGACACCCGACCACACACTGCCCAGAGGGGTCTCTCCGCTTCCCGTGGCGTACAGGATAAAGGTAACCCGAGCTGTAAATGGATTGAGTGTGTAAATAACCGATCACCTGTCAAAATGCATGTAAATCATGTTTAATGGCGGGAGTAGTCCACGCGTTAGGTTCCCGCTAAGATCCGATCAGACGAGAAGGATGTCGTCATTTGATGCTACTGCTGCTGCTGAAATCTTCCAATTTTAAATTAAAGTCTCATGCAGTTTTCTCCGGGGGCGACAAGTGTGGTATTAAGATTATGCCTGAAAGAATAAATCTTCTCCCCCCTTTCAATAAATGCTTGAATTGTGACATAAAACTTTTTAGCAAAAAGTATTAAGGCGCGATTTATTTGGGATCTGGGATTTATATCGTCACACTAATAGTTCTACATTCCCCCCAGACCCTATACTACCGCAGATAACGTATGCGTCGTGCAGCTGTAGGTCAATGATTCTAACAGCGACAGGTATCTTGAATTATCTTCCTTTCCAGTATCTCTATATATATATATATATATATATATATATATATATATATATATATATATATATATATATATATATATATATATATATATATATATATATATATATATATATATAAAACTGAATAAGGGACACAAACTAACATCTGTTCCTACCGTTGAAGGTTTCTTTAATGGGCAAGCTATTTCACAAAATTGAATACACTGAATACACGGGTTTAAACCTGGGGCTTGAGAGTTCTTTCTATCAAAGAATCCAATCTCATCTACTGTGGACAATTGCCAGACGGTCTCTGCTAACCAGAATGTAACATAAAACTAGACACTTCATTCTTTAATGTGTGTTTTGCAAGTATAGGGACATGAGAACTCATCTTCACACGCTCCAGGCTTCCTCTTGAATTCAATGACCTCGCCATGGAATTACTTCCAACATATGTAAGTCTGCTTGCAACGCGAAGGCGTCCCACTTCAATGGCAGGAGTAACTGTATCCTAAACATATTTGGAAGACTGATTGTATCTTTCCTGCACGAAATAAAGCGTATCGCTGTCTCCAACGTGACATCGTATAACCTTTAGCTGTGGCTAAAAAGCCGCTTCATCCTACAAAGTAATATGCCTTCTAGGGTAAACCTTAAACTCGCAAGAAACTTGCTATTCGATTTGTCTTTGTCAGACGGAATATGAGCAGCACAATCTAAGCATCTTCTCCATCAGAATTTTTTTATAAAAAACTATTCAATGCGGACTGGGACCAATTCTGAAGTCAAACGCATAACAACGGGTAACATACTCTTCAGATATCATGCATGGCACATAAATACTACACTCCCACGACTGTGTAAACTCCTGCGTGTTTAACGACTGACTTGGAAGCACAGGACACACAGCACTACACTACACTACACTACACTACACTACACTACACTACACTACACTACACTACACTACACTACACTACACTACACTACACTACACTACACTACACTAACTACACTACACTACACTACACTACACTACACTACACTACACTACACTACACTACACTACACTACACTACACTACACTACACTACACTACACTACACTACACTACACTACACTACACTACACTACACTACACACTACACTACACTACACTAAACTACACTGTGATGCGCTACACTGTGCTACACTATATGCCATATTATAACACGCCACACTGCTCATTCCGTGTCGTGATTGGCCAGAATACGTCACGTTGACGAGAAATAGACACGTCTAGTCCCCAGCGGATCGACAAAAGTGACGTCAGAGGGTATTTTAAAAAAAAACTATTTCCCTAGGGAATATTTTTGACCAATTTTGGAAAAGTACCCGGTCAAAAGTGCCCGGTCAGGTGACCGTAGTGTCGTCTGCGGCTTTGCAACAATGGCGGGTGACTAGAACGTGATGTGCGTCCGGGATAGGTTACGACACATTCTCTAAAACAGATTTTCCAACATTTTCCAACATTCCAACAGCGTAGGAACTTGAACAGCTCATCGACGGAAAAGATTAAAGTGCAACTAAGGATGTCGCTATGTATGCTTAGAATATTTTTTGAAAGAAAGTGGTACCACGTACAACTGAAACCGCTGTGGAAACATCGCCCAGTAAACTTGTCACAATGGATTGTTGCGGTACAAAATATCAAAACACATTAAAAACTATATAACAATACAACATGAGCATGTGGTGTGTTATAAAACACCTATAGCCTGGTCTTTATTCGGGCTATAGCGCCCGTCTATTATCCCTCGTACCGTGTGTTTCCAGAAACACATCGCTATAACCCCTCGGCCTACGGCCTCAGGGAATAGCGATGTGTTTCTGGTCACACACGGCCCCTCGGTGTAATAGACGGGCGCTATTGCCCTCATGACCAGGCAATTGGTGTTTACTATACTACACTACACTGTGCTGCGCTACACTGCACTACACTATGCTATACTATACTACGCTACACTGCACTGCGCTGCGCTTGCGCTGCACTACACTACACTACACTACACTACACATCGCTTCCACAGCAGTACCCCATCAAACCCACACCACACTCAACCAAACCACAGAACGCAACGATACACGACAGTATTGCATGTCTTACACTGAATTACCCCGAACTTCAAAGCAACTCCATTAACTTGATATGCCACATCAATCCTTACTACATTACACCAGTACACACTGCACTCAACATTCTCCGCACATTACACTAGATTACACAACACCCCACTGAACCAAATTTGTCTCATATACAGCATGCTATTAACACTTACATTTGTGTCTCTGTAGCTCCATTGTAAGCTCCTCGGAACATTCAGGGACAGTTTCCGCTAATTTCCATCGCTGCCGAGTGCATTTCTCCTGACCCTGTTGAATGAGTGATGAGGAGCAACATAAAAGCACTCGCTCCCGACCTAGAGTTGAAGTCATTCACTATTACCCTTCAAAAGCTCATTTTCCGTAGTAAACTCTGTTCGCCATGGCACTCTTGTCAATATAAATTATTTTCTTTACATTGCCTCTATTTTTCCGATGACCCTCTGAAAACCAATACTAAAATGCAAAAACGAACTCCAGAAGACTGTGTGTTCTTCGAACAAAGACATCGAGCAGTTGCCCGCAGGCTAGGCGTTCATAGAAGATCTCGGCTATCTGTTTCTCTCACAAACCATGCATGGGTTTAAGAGCAGACTTATCTGTAAACGACAAGGGGAGAGTGATTCATGGCAGATTAATGGCCCTATGCAATCTGCAAGTCATTAACTCAAAGAGCCGGCGAGCCAAATTTACCTTTCGATTTCAGTACTTTCCATATGTTCAGAGTTTCAAAAATTAATCACGAGGGATGGCTATAGATCAAAGATTGGACACGAATGCGAGGATTGCCTTGCATTTAAGATTGCCGACATTTATTTGCTGTTTTTGAATCTTTACAGGTGCATGCAAACATTAGAATTGAATATTTAGAGTAAGGAAAATGAAGGAGTTATCTTCAGAATGTGATTCACACAGCAGGATTAATTCACACACCCATTGCAGTTTACAAAATCTCTATTTTCTGGTCAATTGGTTTTGAAATCTAGGGTAAAGAAACTTAACTGAAATAACACGTTTTCGCTGTAACTAGGTAAATACTTAATATCCTACATTGTGCAGTTTCATATCAGAAGTTAAATCTATCTATAATCAACCGTCATTGATCTAACTAAAATCAACCGTTATTGAGGAGTTTTTTTTCCAAGAAATAAATAATTGTTTTTTAAAGTATTTCCTACATATTTCATTCATTATTACAACTCTTTGATAAAATGCAAATGCTAAAACAAGTCATGGTAATCATTTATGACATTAAATCAACCGTACTTTTTCAGTTTATATCATATATCATTCATTTTAATTGAATCTGACAATTGCAAAAAACATTAGTAAACGTACAGGTGCCTCTGTCCCTCAGGTCAAAAGGAGCTAAACTGCAAGATATGTGAATTGTATTTATCATATTTTCACATCATATTCAAATTAATTAAGATAAAAAAGCACGTGGGCTATTCAAACTAAAGCTTATCTAACATAAGAAACACCTTTTGACTTTTTTAAAAATAAAGACCCACATATTTCGAAATTGCATACCTCGAAAATGTCCTACATCATTACAGATATTTGCGCAAACATTTGCCTAACTAGTATTGATTCAATTGTCCTTCGGTTTTTCATTTTAAAGTCACTCGGAGTCTGCTTCCGAAAAGAAATCTTCAATCTCATCGATCCCTGAGGAGAACGAACCAAGCCTCTCAGAAGATTAGTTTAGTAGCAACAGATCAACGACATGCTGAAAACATTGTAACTTCTATCTTGTCACGCCGTCTAGGGAATCTAAAACGGGGAAAGGAGGTTTCTAGTTTCAGGCATTGCCAAATGGAATCAATCACAATCCTAAGGAAAAGCCAGGAAGATTGCCCTAGTCCGCTTCAAATGACCGGAGAACCGTACCTTGATAGTGATGAAAGGTTTTAGATTGGTTGGAATTACCTGGGCCTCTGTGCAATTTCTTTATTGTTTCAGGGATCATTACGATTAAAAATGAAATTCAACTCCGGCTGACGATTAAATTATTTATAAGAAGAAGCTGCTTTGAGAAAATGAACAAAGTTTACGGTGAATTCTACAACCGAATTGATTCTGTGTGTGTCAGGATGAATAAATAATGTATAAATATAAGCGATGTACCATCACTCCGCACTATGATATCCATCATAATAACAAAAAAAATGCAATTTTTAGAGTATATCGAATAGATAGGTCGCCTGTTTAGTGCGACGAAAGCTGTTTTAGTCATTTTTTTCTCAGGGATGGCTTCAGCTATGAAAAATGCATCGTCGAGAATGGGAATGATTTAGGATGATGTCAAAGGAACGGATGAATCGCGATATGTTTGACGTCACAAAAGGGCCCTTTCCATGGAATTGAATACTCAATATTCGATCATATTTGATCGAGAGAGACAAACTGCGGGTATTCTCTTCGTAGATTTATTTCCCAGTGTTGAACTACTCTGTGAATCACCGAATAAATCGTCTATGGCTTCTGGATACGGTGTTTCTGTCAAAAAGCGTTCGGACAGATATGACAAAGCAAAGCACTTACAAACCTTTAGCCCCGCATATCGCTTCGACGCCATAGGTAAATAGTATTATAGTAAATGTTTATATGTACACGTGTATGTATGTATGTATGTATGTATGTATGTATGTATGTATGTATGTATGTATGTATGTATGTATGTATGTATGTATGTATGTATGTATGTATGTATGTATGTATGTATGTATGTATGTATGTATGTATGTATGTATGTATGTATGTATGTATGTATGTATGTATGTATGTATGTATGTATGTATGTATGTATGTAGGTATGTATGTATGTATGTATGTATGTATGTATGCATGCATGCATGCATGCATGCATGCATGCATGCATGCATGCATGCATGCATGCATGCATGCATGTATGTATGTATGTATCTATGTATCTATGTATCTATGTATCTATGTATGTATGTATGTATGTATGTATGTATGTATGTATGTATGTATGTATGTATGTAAGTATGTATGTGTGTATGTATGTATGTATGTATGTATGTATGTATGTATGTATGTATGTATGTATGTATGTATGTATGTATGTATGTATGTATGTATGTATGTATGTATGTATGTATGTATGTATGTATGTATGTATGTATGTATGTATGTATGTATGTATGTATGTATGTATGTATGTATGTATGTATGTATGTATGTATGTATGTATGTATGTATGTATGTATGTATGTATGTATGTATGTATGTATGTATGTATCTATCTATCTATCTATGTATGTATCTATGTATGTATCTATGTATGTATCTATCTATGTATCTATGTATCTATGTATGTATCTATCAATGTATCTATCTATGTACATATGTAACAATCTATGGATGGAGGGATGGATCTATGTATCTATGTATGTATGTATTTATGTATCTATGTATGTTATATGTATGTACGGATGGATAGATGGATGGAGGGAGGGATGGAGGGAGGGAGGGAGAGAGGGAAGGAGGGATGGAGGGATCGATGGAGGGATGGATAGATGATGGATGTTTGGATGGATGAATGAGCTTTATAATCGCGTAGAGCATATAATTTCCCAAAAAGACATCTGTAATGCTTGATATATATATATATATATATATATATATATATATCTATATATATATATATATATATATATATATATATATATATATATATATATATATATAATATATATATATATATATAAAGATATAATCATGGTTATTTCTGAGTTGAGCTACACTGCCGAACTTCAAGTGCGAAATGCACATACATTACTTGACAGGTACCACTAACATTGTGTTTTTTAGCAATATGACTTTAAACTGGTCGAACAATCATTTCCATTCAAGGTAATTATTACCAGGTCCATGGGATATTTGTGATTTACAAATTTAAGTAGGACCATCCTGAACCACTGATAGTTAGTGGATCGTACCAGGTGTCCGGAATGGGTAAGCGTACCCTGCTAGCATGCTACATAGTACACCCATCAGGATTGGTCCCAAAATTATCTATTGTATGAAATATATACGGTACAGGATATGAATCACTGTAATAAGTCAAAGCTTGGAATATGCTGTCGCTAATCATTTGGGTGACCGAGATGTCATATTTGGCCACAATGTTGTCATATCGACCGTAGAACTTTTTAAAAGTCCTAACGAGTCTTTTTGTTGTGTATCCTTGTCTCAGTAATTTTGATGCCAATGAGCAAGAAATTAGCAAGAAATGTCAAGGTCAGTTATGCGAGCATCCTAGCAAGGCGGACGAAGACGTGAAATGACAACACACATTTTGCTGTTATTCAAGGGCCTGTTTTCACTTATTAAACCCCTTTTAGTTGAATCCTTTTTTCTTTATGCGACCTCTCTAATGCAACGTCCACCACTACCTTATCAGATGATGACAGTTTTCAAACGAACTGTAAGGAGATATATCGTCTCATTTTTCTATTAGAGTGTAGCTGTCGGCAAAAATAAAATCTGAATTGCATTGACGTTAGTAACAGTAAACGTCATGATGTAGCTTACAATGTAGGAATCAAAGAACTTAATACCCCATATAACATTTAACACGACTCTACTGCTTCCCGGGTTTGTTTGCACGATGTAAAGCTGCCACTCGACTTTGTTAGGACAAGGCGAATGGAAACACCATAAACAACAACAAAAGTCGACCCTAGTCTGAACACATGTTTAAAATTAAAGTGCAAGGATCCATCCAGTGAAAGCGTTACTTAGTTCAAACTGCCAAATTCGTCGGTCACTCCATCAAAGGTCGTATTGACTATCGAAAAATATGGTGGCAATTGAAGTTAAAGAGAAACGTTATAAAAATTGTTGTCCACTGTACGGAATAATTTGGATGGCAATTTGAATCGCTGCAAAGAAAAAAAATATTTTGAAAAAATGAATGGAAATCGACATTGTGCACATGAAGGTCGCACTGTAAGTGTATCCTGCTTGTGGGGCAACTTTTCATTTATTGTTATTTGCCGCCCCTTCTAAAACGTTTAAGAAACAAAAGTTCAGTGGCTGAGAAACATGCTGCCATATTGATTTACTGAATATTCACATCAATACATGTAGTCCCCAAACAGCGAGGCGCTTTCGTGCATCATATTAAATGGCGTTACACGAAAATATTCTCTTCGAAGGTCACAGGAATTCCGATTTTTTTTAAATGCAGCGAAGCCAAACAATGAAAGTAGTCATGTCTGTATGGTATGTCCTCCAGTGCAGCTTGCGAATGCGCTGTACGGGCGTCTCCTAAAACGTCACAAGCAATGTTGATGAAAGCGCCATGAGTTGTACAGAGAAACAACCCATACTGTAAAACACTTTGAATTAGCTGCATTCCTTTTTAGTGATTTTGGATTTGCATTGCAATCAGCGGGATTTTATTTTGGCTGACCACAGTAAATATGGAGGGAAAGTTTAAATAAGTACATACACGAAGTATATTGTGGATTCGGTCTGCCAATCACCCTCGCGTTCTCGGTAATAATGGCCGTGTTTATGTAAAAGAAAATCACATGGATCGTTTTCTTACTGTCTCAAATATCGACAGTTATAATTTTAACTGCTGAGAAATACGTATGAAAATACTTTAGTTGAGGTTGCAAATTATAGAGACACGACGAGTGTGTTGTTATGGTATACGTGTTTGTGTAAGAGACCTCTTGTTTAAGGTAGGATGTGCCACGAATCGAAAACTTTATTTTTTTTCTATAGAGTAACACAGGGATGGCGGCCATTTTGAATTTCAAATATGACCACTGATTTCTATTCTTCACTTAAAAATATTGGTAAAGTTCCACTGGGGAAACTTTGAGCATAAGTTTATGTCTTTTTAACTTCGTTGAGGCGAGTACTATATTAATGATCGATCATTTTTGAAACAGAGCGAGAAACATTTGGATATGCGTTTTATCCTATCCATCAGGGACACCTGTGAATTTGATATTCGAATTAAAGTTGGGAGAATATCTTAACGAAGTACGGTCATAGCTTTACTCTCGGGCGTCTGCGGCTTAAAACGAGCAATTTCCTTCGTTGGTCGCTGCGCTGAAAGTAAATAGAGCGTATCGAATTTCATAAATGCCCTAAGGAGGCGATGATTGCTGTGATGATAGCCGAACTAATTTTGCTTGCGTGAAATCACTCGGATGAGTGATTAATGCCAGCCTATGACCGCAGTCTCTTACGTCTTTTATCGCGCAGTCTCTACTCTTGGCAAACTACGTTTTGACTCTTGGCTATATTTTACACATTATACGATAGCGTTAGAAAGATTGAAGAGCGATGATGCCTGTTTGTGTACTCCAATGACAAATGGAGTGTATTTGATAGCCTAAATGTGATTTTACCTTAGCCATGAAAACACGGATTATGTTCTAGAACACTATCGGACCTAATAGTGCACTCGATCTTTCATTACTATCGTTGTTGCTTAGATTACAAACGCAAGTATGAAAAACGATTTTTCCATTACATGTAGACACTCATTTTTCGTTGACTACTTTAGTCCTTTGTCTGTCGGCTGGTCGACTTTTTTTTTAAAAATACTGCAACTTCATGATTATCTCTCGACATTATTTACGCCAAAAGGTATCCCTTTTACACAACACGTCATGGCGTGGTCATGGTATCTTGTAAACGACATGCTTTCTCGATAAAGTCACCGTCTGCATTGACCTTTTGCGCACATTTAAATGGGCAACTATTAGAAATTAAAGCTATCACAATGTCTTCCAGCCAGGTTTATCGATTTCGCATTTCGTCCAAAAACCGTTGAAGTGCCTAACTCGAGTAATAGAGATTTTGTATTTTGCTGTTGTATATATATATATATATATATATATATATATATATATATATATATATATATATATATATATATATATATATATATATATATATATATATATATATATATATATATATATATATATATATATATATATATAACATACATACATACATACATACATACATACATACATACATACATACATACATACATACATACATACATACATACACACATACACACATACACACATACACACATACACACATACATACATACATACATACATACATACATACATACATACATACATACATACATACGACAGATACTCCAGAAATGAATAAGGCTGCTCAATATAAACGGCTTGATCGTACGATTAATTGTCTCTGCACAGTTCTGAGGCGGCAGATTTTAGCAAAGCTCAAAGCATGTATTTTATAGTGAAAATTTAGAGCATTGTGATTAGTTATATACTAATCTATGAATATAAAATAGGTATCTTTATAATAGGTATACTTATCTATAAATAAAATATATGTATCCAATCGTGTTGGAGTGGCTCGTTGCCGTGGACGTAATCGAACAAGTGACCAATTGCCCGGCCATTGGCCTGAATGTCCTGACAAACTTTGATTATTCAGTAAATTTGTGAATGCCATTTGCTGAAAACTTTCCTTATTATTATGATCAAAACGTGAAAGAAGCATTGGCGAGTCCAAAGTGCGATATCTCTATATTGAATCCTGTAGAGATTTTGTTCGTGTAAGCGACACGTTTAGATTGGCAGTCTTCTTTGAGAGGGCAGACGGACTTGGCCAAGCAATTGCATGTAGTTGTGAGATCTCCATTCTGCTTCACACTGCTATACAACTTGGTTTTTATCGATGTAGTTCCTGGCAATGAATTCATTTAATCTTACGCAGCTGGAACACAGGGTCGAACCAGCTTTGATAGGTGAACAACATCGCACAAACAATATACAGGCACACCTGTCACAGAGCACTCTTGAAATGTTACTTTTGCGCGTTGAGCTCCTCAGAGGGGACTATTTCGACGTTACCTTCATGAAACATTTATTATATTATGTTTACACACTCTGTTTTGAGAATAATCCCATTGCCTTTCACCTGACCAACTGATGCACAATTCAAATCTCCAAACGCACTTCCATAGCTACACTGTGACGTCAAACAGCGATTCCCGTCCTCAAAGGTCTCGATTGAAGGTTATCTTTACATCATCAAGATTTGCAAATAATATTCTCTGGGGCACCGATGTTAATCACAAGCAGCCATAAAACTTCATTAATGTTTAAAGCATTGCTTTTGAAAGTGAAAACATTATCTCAACGTCGTCCTAATTTCTAGTCACAGTGCGTGTTTAATGAATATGTCAGTTTTCAGTTTAAGGTAGTTCGCGCCTCGAAAGTGAAATACTTAAACTTTTGCTCAAACTTTTCTTGAGGATTTTTTCAACAACTGTCTTTCAAAATCAAGAATAAAAATGGGGGGGGGTCATCGTGCAAATTTATCAATATTAAAAATTCAAAATGGCCACCATCCGTTGTTAACTCTATGGAGAATAATACAATCTTTTAATTTCGAAAAACTAAGTCGGTTGAAAAGTTTTCTTACAACAAGGCTTTAAGTGGTAGATCATAAAAGAATTGAAAAAGTTTGAGAGTCCATATTTGTGTCCCCGAGGCACTTTCTACCTTAAGACAAGAACTCTTAAAATTTCATCGGTCAGGCAAGGTCATCCAAAGAGTACAATGGACGAGGTTCCCTCCCTTATAGGATTTGTAGAAACTAAAACTAAACATGATGCACTTTGGCCAGTGTTGGGCAAGCCTTTATGTCAACAATCACGATGAATCCACATCACTGTATTACGCCCTAACATTTCACAAGTCGGTGCATGTTTTTCCCCGCGCTTTTATTTTCGATTTATAGAACACGCATTCAGATTATATAGTGTATCCTAACTTTCTTCGGAAAAAAGAGGATACTAATTACTGTAGGGTAAAACTTTTAATGTCAAACCTAAATTCTTCTGCAGGTAGTTTACAAAATGTTTTTGAAATCTTCTCAATTTTCAGGTCTGTTTTACCATATGATGGCATATAGATAACTGACATTTTCTAGACCTTCTGTAACAAGGCAAACAAAGAGTCATGTTTTTGTTTGTGTTCTTGTGGTTGGTTGATATCTCTGGTCAAAATCATTTTTCATACGAAGGGTCTGTCAAAACAAACTTTCTACATAAACAGGTGTTGACAAATCATCGACGTTCTTGTCACCGAGGTAACCGGATTTATTTTCGTTTATTACTTAATTTGAGTAGACAATGACACTGTTTCCCTCCCACTGAAAAAAATTAACAATTTTAGCGGATATGTGAACCGAGAAAATCCAGTGACTCTCAGTGGTATTGAAATTTAAAGGTTACGTTCGGATTATGCGTTGATTTAGGGATAAGCCGGCGCATAAACATCAGCTTAGCATCGAATATGTTTGAAATTTTAATGTACTGGCGACGGTGTACAGAATATTACACTGTACAACTGAAAATGTTATCTGGGTTTAAGGTTTCCGAAGCATCGGTACACTGTACCCGATGGGATCAACTGTAACCCTCGAAATAATTCTGAAATTCTGAAGTCTTTCTGATCAATAATGAATAGTTCAGTCGCTGTTGTATATTTTGAATTTCAGACATATTCAGCATATACTTTCACTTCATAATATTTTCCACTTAAAAATACGATGGTTTCAATCGGGTTCGAACTCACAACGTACGGTACCCAATCACCTAGCGGAGAAGCCACAGACAAAACCGCTCTGCCAAATCCCCAATCTCAAAAAGATTGGTTCAATAACCGAGCTAAGATGTTACAATTCTGACTGCGTCCTCTCCACACGCTGTAGAGTTCGTGAAGCACTCACGCTCGTACACACACTATCATACATCGCACACAAACTTTATCGAAGCAAAGCAATGAATACATCGCTTAAACTGGCGGAAGACAGCCTCGGGGACAATTCTGTCCACCAGCAGAACTATCAACCCAGGGTAGAGAATACGATGGTTTCAATCGGGTTCGAACTCACAAAGGGGTGAAGACTTTCTCACTTACATTATCCTTTCTTAAAGGTGATTCCATAAAACGTTTCTTCTTCTTTTGATTTGTACAGCCCAAAGCATGTTAGATTTACCGTTCAAGCACACCTGTGTGGCTTCTATGTACCTTTGTATCTTCACGCCTTAAATTGCTTGAAGACATGTTATTTTACTCACACACGCATTTATTCTGCACAAACATTAAGCGAAAACAAAATTCTATCAAAGGCATCTGTGTCTTCCCCATTATATAAAGAACTTATAAAACCGAAGAGTACGTGTCGTCTCTGATGGTTTACGTTTGTTTGTTTGTTTTTTGTTTGTTTGTTTGTTTTTTGTTTTTGTTTCTTTTGGTCCTCACATGGTCAGGTGTCTTTGAAACTAGTGGGAAAGTTAGAATAAACAGTGAACTTATATGAGTTACTCAAAATCGCTTTGGTGTTGTAGTTGACGATACTTTGTACACATGGAATTCACACTTGTTGTCTGCAGGTACACTTTTTTACTTGTAATACGACAACGTGTTTATAATTCATGGTCAAAGATCAGGTTTTATATATGAGTAACAGTGGCGGGAAACAGTGTGAACATAGGCACGCGTCCATGCTTGATCGTTTCGCTTGGCTTACTCTAAGGAATGGTCAAGGTGGCTTATTTTGACGTTGAGAAATGCAATAATAACATCAACAGCGTAGATAAATGAATACGTAACTCAACGAAAAAAGTCAGCAAACATTGGCAACAACCTTCCGAGAATTGACAAGACACAATGTGTACAACAGAAAGTATAGTAATTGACAGTTTAGATATCTTTGGAGTTTTGAAGTTTACTTATAATTGAAAAAGACAGATTATTGACACCGTATTTACCTTCTGTAACAAAGAGAGACACCGAGACCGAATGATATGTTCTGTCTGTGTTCTTGTGGCTGGTCATTATCACTAGCCAAAAAGCGATTTTTTATAAGGAGGGTCTGTCAAAACAAATCTCTGGACAAAACAGGCGTTAACAAATCACCGACGTTTTTGTCCTCTAGGTAATCAGATTTGAGTAGACAATTAGACTGTTTCCCTTCCACTGACAGACCAAATAAAGTTAGGGGACATATGAACCAGGGGAAACCAGTGACTCTCATTGGTATTGCAATTTCAAGGTAATGTTCGGACAATATGTCGATTCAGGGAACAAGCCGGCGCACAAATATCAGCTAAACATCGGGTATGTTTGAAATTTTAATGTACTGGCGACGGTGTATGTTACACTGAACAGCTGAAAATATATCTGGGTTTAAGATTTAAGTTTAATATCTGGGTTTAAGTATCTGTACAATGTACCCAGTGACATAAATTGTAAGTAATTCTAAAATGTGACTTATAACCTTTCACTAATCCCACAATCTTTCTGATCGATGATGAATATTTCAATTGCTGTTTCTGTATTTTCATACATTTTCAACGTACACTTTCACTTCAAAATATTTTCCGATTATAAAGCGGCGAAGACTTTTCAGCATACATTGTCCTTTCTTAAGGGTGTTTGCGAAAACATATGTCTTCTGCTTTTTGATTTGCAAAGGCCAATGATGTTACATTTACCGTTCAAGCACATCTGTGTGGCTTCTATATGTACCTTTGTATCTTTACGTCCTACATTGCTTGAATATATTCACACCTGCTGTCTGCAGGCATACGTTTTTTTACTTGTGACCCGTCAACACGTTTATAATTCATGGTCAACGATCAGGTTTTATTACGGGTAATCGATTGACTGAGGAGCTAGAGATGTTCGCATGGCGGGAAACAGTGTGAAGACAGGCACGCTTTTATGGTCAGCGTTTCACCTGGCTTACTCTCAGGGAACGGCCAAGGTGATTTACTTTGTCGTTGAGAAACGCAATAATGCCATGAAAAGCTTAGGTACAGGAATACGTAGTTCAACGAAAATAGTCAGCAACCATTGGCAACAATCTTCCGAGATTTGAAAGGACAAAACGTGTTATGATGGCTCGTAAACATCAGCTAATCATCGAGTATGTTTGAAAATTTAATGTACTGGCGACGGTGTATGTTACACTGAACAACTGAAAATGTTATCTGGGTTTAAGTTTTCCTAAGCATCGTTACACTGTAACCAGTGGCATCAAATTTAACCCAATTAAGTAATTCAAAAACGTGCCCTATAACCTTTCACTAATCCCAACAATCTTCTTATCGATGATGAATATTTCAATTGCTTTTGTTCATTTTCATACATTTTCTACGTATACTTTTCACTTCATAAGATTTTCCACTTAAAACGTGGGAAGACTTTTCCCGCATAAAGTATCCTTTCTTAAGTGTGTTTACAAAACATGTCTTCTTCTCTTGATTTGCAAAGGCCAAAGATGTTAAATTACCTTTCAAGCACACCTGTGTGGCTTTCTCTCTCTACCTTTGTACCTTCACGACTCACATTGCTTGAAGGCATGTTTTTACTCACGCAGGCATTCTTCTTCACAAACATTGAGAGAAACAAAATTATATCAAGGGTATCTGTGTCTTTCCATTGTAAACAGAACGAATAAAGAGGAAGTGTCTGTGTCGTCTCTGTTTGTTGGTGTTTTATTTGTTTGTTTTTTTGTTTTGTTATGTTTTTCCTTATTTTTCATCCTCACATGGTCAGGCATCTTTGAACCTAGTAGGAAAGTTAAGACAAACTACTCAGTGAACTAATGTGAGTTACTCAAAATCACTTTGGTGTTGTAGTTGGCGACAATTTGTACACAAGGAATTCACACATGTTGTCTGCATGCATACGTTTTTTACTTGAGACGCGACAACACGATTATAATTCATGGTTAACGATCAGGTTTTATATACGGGTAACCGATAAACTGAGGAGATAGAAATGTACGCATGGCGGGAAACAGTGTGAAGATAGGCAGGCGTTTATGGTCGGGCGTTCCGCCAGGCTTATTCTCAGGGAATGGCCAAGGTGATTTATTTTGTCACTGAGAAATGCCATAATGACATGAACAGCATAGGTACACGAATACGTAGCTCAACGAAATCGACAATAGACAGCAACCATTGGCAACAACTTTTTTTGACAGGACACAGCGTGTTATGCTGGCTCATAAACGTCAACTCTGTACAAAAAAGTGAGTTTCACATTACCTTTAGGGAAAAAATGTTTGTACATAATGAGAAGTGGGGAATCCACTGACACCCATGCAAAACAGAAATGACACATGATAATGTATGATTAATGTTCAATACTTTCTTGAATCCTGGAATGTAATTATTTTCTAAGATTAGTAAGACGTGTATAAAAATCTTTTTGAAACCTCCAATAAAAAAATCAGCTGAACATCGAGTTGGTTTGAAAATTTAATGTACTGGCGACGGTGTATGTTATACTGAATAGCTGAAAATGTTATCTGGTGTAAGGTTTCCGAAGCATCTGTACACTATACCAGTGGCATTAACTGTGTGTAATTCTAAATGAGGCTTATAACCTTTCACCAATACCCACAATCTTTCTGATCAATGATGAATATTTGAATTGCTGTTGTGTATTTTCATACATTTACAACGTATACTTTCGCTTCATAATATTTTCCGCTTATAAAGCGGCGAAGACTTTTCCGCATACATTTGCCTTTCTTAAGGGTGTTTACGAAAACATATGATTTCTTCTTTGATTTGCAAAGGCCAATGATGTTAAATTACCGTTCAAGCACACCTGTGTGGCTTCTATGTGTACCTTTGTATCTTCACGTCTTAAATTGCTAAAAGACATGTTTTTCCCGACTTTGACTCAGAACGGTAATTTAGCAGATAGCTGAATTACCGTACAATAACTTTGTCACACTAGTTCAATCTTGACGGGTGTAGCATGCTAGCAGGGTACGCTTACCCATCCGGACACCTGGTACCACCACTTATATAGTGGTTCAAGATTGTACTACCGATTTTGTCAGTGATCTTATGTTTCTTTGTGTGTTTGTTTTTACTGTTTATTGGACCTGGTAATTTTATTTGCCTTGAATGATAATGAATGCTGGAATCGATTTGATGTCATATTTACTCAAAACACGCATTTCTTCCCCACAAATATTAAGCGAAAACAAAATTCTATCATGGGTATCTGTCTTCCCCATTCTGTACAGAACGGATAAAATCGAAGAGTATGTGTCGTCTCTCTTGGTTTGTTTTTTTGTCTGTTTGTTTGTTTGTTTGTCTGTCTGTCTGTTTGTTTGTTTGTTTTTTGTTTTTGTTTATTTTGGTCATTTCGCGGTCAGGTATCTGTGAAACTGGTGGAAAAGTTAACACAAACTACTCAATGAACTAATATGAGTTACCCAGAATCACTATGGTGTTGTAGTTGATGACACGTTGTAGACACGGAATTTACACATGTTGTCTGCAGGTATACGCGTTTCTTACTTGTAACGCGACAACACGTTTATAATTCATGGTCAACGATCAGTTTTATAAAATGGGTAACCGATAAACTGAGGAGATAGAAATGTACGCTTGGCGGGAAACAGTGTGAAGATAGGAACGTGTTTATGTTTGAGCGTTTCGCTCGGCTCATTCTCTGGAATTGGCCAAGGTGACTTATATTTGGCCATCAATTTGTTGTTGGAAATGCCTTAACGATATGAACAGCATAGATACACGAATACGTAACTCAACGAAAATCGTCAGCAATCATTGGCAACAACCTTCCGAGATTTGACAGGACATACCGCGTATTGCAGAAAGTATGGCAATTGGTCGTTTATGTATCTTTGGCGTTTTGAAGTTTACTTGTAATTCTACCAAATAGATCACTGACCACCATATCTACCTTCCGTAACAAGAGAGACGCTGAAACCGAGTGCTTTTTTGTTTGCGTACTTGTGGCTGGTCAACATTTCTCTTTGACAAGTCATCGACGTTTTTGTCCGCAAGGTAATCGGATTCATTTTTCGTTTAAACTTTAATGCAAATAAACAATAAACCTTTTCCCCCTCCAAGTGAAAGAAAAAAGTTAAGAGATATATGCACCAAGGACAGCTAGTGACTCTCAGTGACATTGGAATATAAAGGCTACGTTTTCGGATAACTGTGTCGATTCTTGGAAAAGCTGGCCCATTAACATCAGCTAAACGTCGATTGTGATAAAAGTTTAATGTACTCTTGACGGTGTACAAAATGATACACTGAATAACTGATGAAAATGTTATCTGGGTTTAAGGTTTCCGAAGCATCTGTACATAGTACAGAGGTATCAACTGTAAGACTCTAAATAGTTCTTAAATGTACCTTATAACCTTTCGGTAATCCTTTCACTGACCTTTCACTAATCCTCACAATCCTTCTGATAATTGATGAATAGTTCTGTTGCATATATTAAATTTCCTACATTTTCAACATATTTTCACTTCTTCATATTTTCACTCTAAAAGGGTTTAAGACCTTTCCGCATACACTAGCCTTTCTTAAGGGTGTTAACAAAAAGTGTCTTCGTCTTTTGATTTGCAAAGGCCAAAGCATGTTACATTTACCGTTCAAGCACACCTGTGTGGCTTCTACATGTACCTTTGTATCTTCACGTCTTAAATTGCTTGAAGATATATGTTTTTATAAATCACACACGCATTCCTCTCCACGAAGTTAACATTAAGCTAAACCGAAATTCCATTAAAGGTATCTGCGTCTTGCCCATTACAGAACGGATAAAAGCGAATAGTATGCGACGTCTCTGTCAGGGGCTTTTTTGTTTTTTGATTTGATTTGTGTTTTTGTTTTGTTTCTTTTGGTTCTCGCATGGTCAGATATCTTTGAAACTAGTGGGATAGTTAGGAAAAATTACTTAGTGCACTTAACAATATGAGTTATCGCTTTGGTGTTGTAGCTGATAACACCTTGTACACACGGAATTCATAGCTATTTTCTGTAGAGATTATATGTGTTTGTCCTTTCAACGCGACAACACGTCTATATTTCATGGTCACACTTCGGGTGTGTATCCAGGTTACCATAAACTGATGGAATAGAAAGCTACGCATGGCGGGAAACGGTATTAAGATAGACAATTGTTTATCGTTGAACGTTTTGCTTGGTTAACTCTCAGAGAATAGCCAAGATAGCTTATATTTGGCCAGCTATTTTTGTCGTTGAGAAATGCAATAATGAAATGAACAGTACAGGAACATGAATACGTAGCTCAATGTAAATAGTCAGCAACCATTGACAACAACCTTGCGAGATTTGACATAACATAACGTGTACTACAGAAAGTATCGCAATTGGCAGTATAGATGTCTTAGGCGTTTTTAAGTTTACTTATAATCGGAACAGATAGATTACTGACTCCAGAGTGATACTTTTGTCAGTGTGCTCTTGGCTGGTCAATATCACCAGTCACAAATCAATTTTTGATATGAAGGCACAGTCAAAACAAAATGATCGACGTTTTTTTCCCCAAGGTAATCGGATTTATTTTTCTTTAAACTTTAATTTGAGTAGACAATGACGCTGTTTCCCTCTATTGAAAGACAAAAACACAGTTAGGGGACACATGAACCGAGGAAAGCCGGTGATTCGCAGATATATTACAATTTAAAGGTTACGTTCTGACAATGCGTCAATTCAGGAATAAGCCATCGAATAAACATCAGCTAAACACCGAATACGTTTGAAACTTTAATGTACTAACGCCGGTGTACAGAATGTTAAAAGAAACTACTTTTATCTTGCTTTAGAGTTTCCAAAGCATCCGTACACACTACCCTGTGGCATCAGCTGTAACCCGCTAAATAATTATGAAATCTAACTGTACCTTTATAACCTTCCACTCATACCTACAATTTTTCTGATCAATGATGAACTGTTCAATCGCTGTTGTGTATTTCGAATTTCATACATTTTCAACATATGTTTTCACTTCATAATATTTTCCACTTAAAAAGGTGTGAAGACTTTTCGCTTACATTTGCCTTTCTTAAGGGTGTTTACAACAAAACGCGTCTTCTTCTTTTGATTTGCAAAGGCCAATGATATTACATTTACCGTTCAAGCACACCTGTATGGCTTCTATGTACCTTTGTATCTACACGTCTTAAATTGCTAAAGGACATGTTATTTTACTCACAAACACGCATTTCTTCTCACAAACATTAAGCTGTATCTATATCTTGCCACTGTATACAGAGCAGATGAAACGGAAAGGTATGAGCCGTTTCTGTTGGTGTTTTGTTTTTGTTTGTCTCTTTCGGTCAAGGTTTCTTTGAAACAAGTGGGAAAGTTAAGGCAGACTACTCAGTGAATTAATATAAGTTACTCAAAATCGCTTTGGTGTTGTCGTTGAAAACATGTTGTACAGATAAAAATTCATGCTTGTTTGTCTACACGTATGCGTGTTTTTCACTTGTAACGCGACATGTTTATAATTCATGGTCAAAGATCAGGTCTTATGTATGGGTAATCATTAAAATTGAGGAGATAGAAAGCTACGTGTGGCGGGAAACAGTGTGAAGATAAGTACACGTTTAGGGTATAGAGTGAATCGCTTGACTCACTCTTAGGAAATGGTCAAGGTGACTCATATTTGGTCGTGTCCCTGTCGTTGGAAAATGCAATAATGGTGACATGTACGGCATAGGTACATGGATTCAAAACAGCCTGAAAATACTCATTAACCATTTACAACCTCCTTATGACATCGGCCATGAGATAACGTGCTCTACAGAAAGTATTGCAGGGAGTTTTCTTATGATTGGAACAGCACAGATTACTTACACCGTATCTACCTTCTGTAACAAGAGAGACACCGAACCCGAGTGATATGTTTTGTCTGAATTCTTGTGGCTGTTCAATATCGCCGGTCAAAAATCGATTTTGATAAGGAGGGTCTGTCACAAGAAAATACCCTAATAAACAGTGTTGACAAGCCATCGACGTTTTTGTTCTTTAATCTGTGTAGACAATAACACTTTCTCTCCCCCTGAAAGACCAAAACAAAGTTAAGGGATATATGAACAAGGAAAGCCGGTGACTCTCAGTGATATTGCAATTTAAAGGTTATGACCGGATAATGCGAAGATTCAGGGATGACGTCAACCGTAAACACCAGCTAAACACGTCATCCCGTATATTTTTAAAATTTTATAGTACTCGCACCGATGTGCAGAATATTACAACAAACAGTTGAATATTTTATCTGGCCTTGGTTTAGGTTTCCGAAGCATCTTTACACTGTACCCAGTGGCATCAACTGTATCCGTCTAAATAATTCTGAAAATGTATCAATAACCTTTCACTAATCCCTACAATCTTTTTGGTCAATGATGAATATATTAATCGATGTCGTGTATATTTAATTTCATACATTTTCAACATGTATTTTCACTTCGTTATAATTTCCACGTAAAGTTTGCTTGAAAGTGCAAAAGCTATCAGTTACTGTCAGCTTTTCGAGGCAGGCTGGCAACGGCCATAACTCATATGTTGAAAACAGACCTCACATACATTGTATCCAATCTATATACACAGACACTTCTTCAAAGTAGAATTGCATACATTCACGCCAACGGATCGGAATGTAGTTGGCAGAACAAGCAGATATTAAACGATGCACTGTAACATGTTTATAAATCACAATTCGCGTAGAGTGTAAGAAATCACGGCAGATGGAAGTATCGAGAAAGCTGAAAGTCGCCATTAATTAATTACTGTAAATAATAATTGTATAAATTTCAAGTACATTTGAAACGTTCAAACCATCTGAATGGGGAAGGGATTGAAAGTCACTTGAGCAGAGCCAACAATTAAGATACACACCCCTAGCGTGGAGGAGGTTGAAAGATGAAATTAATCTCTCTGTGTGAGCACTCCATGTGCGTCATTCAAACAAAGTGGGTGCCCTCGCATTTCAGTGTCACAGGATTGCGTTGCTTCATCACCTGCAACAAGCTCACTACAACACTCATAAATGAATATACACAGAATGGAAATATCCACTCTCCGGTAGCATGATGTTATGCCAGTCTTATTTAAGAACATACTTCTTAGTCTGTTACTGTGACCAACTCTTTTTGGGTTGGAAACGGTGGCCGACTGGTTTTGTGTGAGGCCTAGCAGCTAGGCGATGTTGCCGTGAGTGTGTGGGGTTCGAATCCCGTTTGGGTTATAGTAAAAAATATTCCAATAAACTATATAATATGAGTTACAGGAAAGTGAATACTAACATTTTATGTAATTATAAATTGCACGAAGATTTTCGCAACGATAAATTTTGGTTTCCCCCTTTACGCGATAATATATTTTCGCCTTGCTGCTCTGTTTTCTTTAACTGTTGCTCTGTATCAGTAGATATTAAACTTTGTAATTGCATGAAGACATGATACGTCGATAATTTCAACAACAAAACACCGCCAGGGTCGTAATAACTTACCATACATTCAAGGCCTATTGGCTCTATTGGAACAATTCATGCAGATATTGTTGTTCCTCTTGGCATATCATATTTCTTCAAGGATTATGTTCTCCAAAGATTTTTCTCTCACTGTCTTCCGGGTGGCGTGTCAATAACTAGGCAGGAAGGAAGCGGATTTTCTTGCGGTCATTAAAAGAGTAGATAACCGGATCTGAGGAGAAGACAGCAAAATGCACTTCCTCTCGTTTTCCTCTCAGCGTCGGCAGTCTTTAGATGTCTTATTTACCGTCTTGTCCTGTCCTAACCCGGAGGATAGCAAAGGAGAAAGTTATATGATATTCTGCTCAGTGTGTATTTTCTCAACGGGGCGATGCGTGTCTGCACAGTGCTGTGTCTATATTCAGCAATATTGAATGTCTGTTCTTCAGTAAGCTGTTCTGGATTAGGTAATATGGTCCTACCATAGTCACGTCATTTTGCGGGAAGGGTTTGTTTCTCAATAAAGATATGTATTGATCTATACCCTGACAGTTATAAGGAGAGGATAAAAAAACCAGCTGTCTTTAATTGCCGTTATAAGTCTCCGCTTGCATGCCTACCTGTCTGTCTTTCTATCCGATATCTGCACGCTCAAGCCATCTATCTATCTATCTATCTATCTATCTATCTATCTATCTATCTATCTATCTATCTATCTATCTATCTATCTATCTATCTATCTATCTATCTATCTATCTATCTATCTATCTATCTATCTATCTATCTATCTATCTATCTATCTATCTATCTATCTATCTATCTATCTATCTATCTATCTATCTATCTATCTATCTATCTATCTATCTATCTATCTATCTATCTATCTATCTATCTATCTATCTATCTATCTATCTATCTATCTATCTATCTATCTATCTATCTATCTATCTATCTATCTATCTATCTATCTATCTATCTATCTATCTATCTATCCGTCTGTCTGTCTGTCTATCAACTTCTATCTAATTATCTATTTATCTATCTAATATCGGAGGAACCATTAAATACGAAGATGACCAATAGAAAGGCAAACGATGGCCCTGAGCAAGAGGGACGTATCTCCTGTGTTAAAGCATTTAGGATAGGTCCCTCTTGGACTGCAACATAACTGCATTTTAATAACAGAAGAATAAAGTAAGGGATGGACGATAGAATCGTTTAACTGGTGAATTTGTCAAACTAATAGATATATCTGTTTCTTTCTCTAGGGTGACATGTCAGGAGATCTGAAAAATAGCTCGCTGCGCTCACACGTTCAACAGTCGTTGGTGAATGGGGCTACTTGACGATTCTATGTCGTCACTCCATGTCAGGGCTCTTGTTTTAAGGATTCTGACCTTCACACAAAGATTAACAATTATGCGAACACTACCTTAACTTCTCAAGGAAACCATAATACGGATATGTTGACGAAATGAGCATACCTGTCATTTTAAAGACCTGTATGGTAAATCCGGCTTTCCAGTTTTGAACATAATAATCCTGCCGGTTGTAGCAAATTCGAGCTTAACGGCTGTCAAGCAGTTCCAGGTTTTACAGATTTACTTATTATGTAGCTTAAAGCACAGAGTGGCATTAACTTCGGCTTTATTCTAGGGATTTCGTATTAGAAGTGATAAGCTTAGGTGTAGAATCTTTCGATAAGCTGCCCTCTCGGAGCAATTGAGGATTTAGCGATATAAATGATCGCAAATCTCCCATATTACCCCGAGCAAAGAATTAGGAACATGTATCTTTTCAAGATTTCGTCGAATTGAAGTGGTCGCATTTGGAAATTGGAAATGCGAGCATGGTACCGATGAAAAGATGTATTGTTCATTTGGAGTATCGGTAAGAGTTTGCGGCGTCAGTTCCCAGACGGGCTTTGGCATTCTGGCAGTGAAAAGGGGTTATTACGCGGATCCCAAGTATGACCTCGTGGCCACTTCAGCGTCTATCACCGAAAGTCGCAATAACAGAGACGAATTCTGTCAAGGAACTAACACACAGCCCCCTCTTATTATACAGGCAGGGCGAACTCAAAACAACGTTGAACCAAATTCTTCATAGACGTGCCCAATGATTTCACGGTATCAACAGACGCCTTTGCGCTCGATCTTAAAGGACACTATAGACTTACACATTCCATCACTTGCGCCCGGGGACACAGCTTGCCCATCGCCTAATACGATACAGTAACTATCACCAATCACCCTCTTCGGCTTTAATATTTCAACAGACTAATTCAACTTATTTTGCCATATTACAAAGAAAAAAGTCAACTTGTTTTTCAGAAATTTTACGGTTGGCACTATTTTTTAGACGTCCGCGAAACAATTTCCTTCCATGAACGATCTGAGTACATTTGTTTTGCGATGCAATATAACGTTGCCATCAGCTTGTCCCTGTGGTCAAGTCTTTACTTTCTTTGTCTATGTATATATATATATATCGAAGTATACAGATGTCCTCGAGGGAAATTACAGTGCTCAATGCAAAAAGCAGAGCGTTTAAACAGATTACTTCAAGTACAAAGTAATGAAATCTATTACTTAAGTTTCATGCATCTTGCAATCCTCAGATAGAGGATATATATATATATATATATATATATATATATATATATATATATATATATATATATATATATATATATATATATATATATATATATATATATGCATGCATGATTTATCACGAAACAAAAAGTATGGCTGCCATATTCAGCAACATTACTGCGACAAATATCAGTGAACGGTTTGTTATAAAGTCAATAAAATTAAGATCAGTTTGTTTTGATATGCAATCCAATGTTGCTGCATGGAGACCACTCTTCAATCATTGTAGACTCCCATCAAATACTTGCATTTGTTTATTTGGTAGTGGAAAATATTACAGACTGATTATTATTGATCACAGTGTTTGACATTCGTCTCTAATTGTGTTATACGGCTGAGATTAAAATTGCTCTGTAGAATTTGTAGTTATTAACGACAAACGGACGAATGTAGACATTAAATTTTTCTACTTCAATTGCATAGCTAAACTCACTTTATAGACGTCACTTTAAATACAACATTCAGAGCAGTGGCATTATTTAGTATGCACTTTCGTATTGTGCAAATCATATTATATCGAAGGGGAAGCCAAGTGAATATGCTTTTCAACAGAGTATGATGGCTTTTTTTCCGACAATAAGGTATACATTGTACAACGGCGAGATTTCAAAAAACATTCTAATGGAGTATGTTGTGTGCAATTAGAATTTTCATAAGGCCAATTTGTTGTTTTTGATTCAACAATGTACCAGAGCATGTAGGTAATAACGCAGGTGGTCGGCTTTTATCAGTTGGCAGAACCGTTGACCGTCATGGGGTTTTCACTGCGAAAATTTCAAATTCCTGATTATTCTTCAAGTTGATTGAGTTGACGCTTACTATTCATTCCAGCCCCCCCCCCCCCCGAGAAAGACCAAAAGCAAAACAAAATATATGCATACAAACTCAAGTGAAACAAAAATCATTCATGGTTTGGTCAAATGTACATGAAAGACAGACGTGGAAGTACATCCAAGCTCATGTTTATTCCCTATCTGAGTAGAAAAGCTTGAAAACGCACAGAGATTAGTTTATTGCACAAAGTCACGGCGTACTTTGGGTCGACGACCGGCGTATAAAACGTTCACTCTGTCGCCTGGATTCGACAACTCTTAAGCCAGCAGTAAAAAGAAAGACATGGTGACACAAACATCTGAAAAACAACTAGCAAACAAAGAAACAGCTTACTCGTACCCCTAAACGATTTCAGACTGTTTTGTATTTTTTTTAATCCTCGACGGGGTGATGGCAGTTGTATCTGGAAACCTTGTTTAACGGCACGTCTCCCTCTCGGACTTTTCAGTCACTTGTCCAAATAATCCATAAAGGAATATGCACCGGGGTACTCCGCGGTGGTTAAATAGAGCCGACTTTCATTAAACCGTGGCGAACCCCTGTCCCTTTGCCACTTCTCAAAGCACGCACTTTTCCAGATTAGTTTCGTTCGTCGGCGCTCTTTCTTTGATCACCGCCTCATCTTCTTCCCCGTCTGTTGTTGTTGTACCCACTTCCTAAAGAAATCAAGTGTTTGCTTAGTATCGCAGTGCCCTGCTGATGAACTTCAAGCCTGTAAGGTATTGATGACCATTTTCCGAAACGATTCGATGGGAAACTTGCTTCAGATGGTTGAAGACACCACTTCACTTACTCAAGCAATTACACACCAAGGGCAGGCTGCTAATTTTAATAATTGAATGGACGTCACACGTACAGGAAATTCAGGCAGATGCAACTCAAGCGCGACATATCGTTTGGAAAATCTTCCTATTAGTGAACGGTCCATTTGCCGCTCCGACGGCGGTGGTACTCAAAGATCTGCGTCGAGGCAATATACACGAATGAAAGCCGAGCCGACATCGACTCGTCGTCACACCCACGGTCACGGTTTTCAGTTTGGTCGTCTTGCCGCAAGTGCGTGGATGAATTATGACGTAGAGCGACAAGCAATACTCTAGATGAAGGACTCAAAAGCAAATGAATTGTTTGCACAATGTTATTTTTGTTTCACAGGCTAACGCTCCCATGCGCTGTGCTAGTTTGTCAGGAACACTGACGGAAAAAATCGTGCCTACACGTAGAGTTTCTTTGAAGTATTGCGCGTATGTCGCGTGTGCATATCTTTCGGCAAGATGTCTTTGTGGCCCTCTTTTCCTTTGTAAGCTTTTGTGACTTGACTGAGGCTTTCAAACATATCTCAATTGTGTTATTTTCAGGGATAACATATTGGATAACCTCACTGTTGTGATGCTAGAGTTTATGAAACGTCTTCAAAGAAAATTGGGACATGAGAAAAATATAATTTCCTAGTATAATGACACGTTTACAATCTTTTGAGCATGAGAGAGAGAGGTTTTCTAACTCTCGACAACGCAACGTAGCCAATTTCTCCCTGTTTTCGACTTTGTGCCTGTTCCCTTTTACCTTTAAAGGAGAATACTAAATTGCAACAACGGACATGTCACCGTATCAATAATCTGAGTTGCTAGTCTCGATATAGTGTGTATAAATGGCTGTTGTGGACTCTCCTACACCTTGACAGGCACCCTGCTTTTGCATCCTTCCATATTGGTCAAACGATCAGTGATAGATTCGTGTAAATTTGTCCGTCGTTTCTTGTAGAGCTCTCTCTCTCTCTCTCTCTCTCTCTCTCTCTCTCTCTCTCTCTCTCTCTCTCTCTCTCTCTCCTCCTCTCTCTCTCCTCTCTCTCTCCTCTCTCTCTCTCTCTCTCTCTCTCTCACCCTCTCTCTCGGACTCTCTCTCGAACCCCCCTCTCTCTCTCACCCTCTCTCTCGGACTCGCTCTCGAGCCCCCCCTTCTTCTTCTTTCTCTCTCTCTCTCTCTCTCTCTCCCTTCTCTCTCTCTCTCTCTCTCTCTCTCTCTCTCTCTCTCTCTCTCTCCTCTCTCTCTCTCTCTCTCTCTCTCTCTCTCTCTCTCTCTCTCTGACTCTCTCTGGAACCCTGTCTCTCGAACTCTCGCACTCTCGAACTCTCTCTCCCTCGAACTCTGTATGTACTCTCTTTTCTTTGTCCTGGGAAATAAATCAAATGTGTTGGGCTACTAAAAGGGCGTTACTCTTGATACGATCGTTTCAATGTCATATATTCAAGAAACAGTTTGAATAACGGGTTACCGAAAGGAGATCAAAATATCGTTAGATAGTGATGTCAAAGAACTTAGGAACTGAAAAAAATCTTCATAACAAGCGGCTTATATATCATTACCTCTCGACGCTAGTGTTATTGATCCACATGCCAACTCAACCGGATTTAATGAGATACCGTCCTTTGCTGTTAGTGAATTTTCAACCTGCAGGGTCCGTCCAGGGCTGTTTACCCGTGCCTGGATGGCTCTGTAGCGATGGCTCTGACGCACAATCTTAACAAACACAACAGTACTGCTTCTACTGGAACAGTTACCGTTCGGTGACGAATCTTTTTTTCTACATGGTAAAAGAGATATTTTTATTATATATAATAATGGGTTCAATGAGCGATTATAGTATAATAATGATTGTTATTGAATCGGTATGTCCAGCGTATGTGAGTCAAACTGTCTGTCTGTCTCTCTGTATGGCAGACTGTCTGTCTGTTTTGTACAGTATATCTGTTAGAGTGGGCGTGTCTCCATATACACTTCAGTACAGTAAGGGTTAGAGATATGCCTGACGGGTTTGGGCTGATCGATCTTCCGAACGTGGAATGAATGTAACGTGTTGATTTCATAGCAAGATAGCCGTGTGACCGAAACCGTTGCGCTGTCATGATGCGGTGTCCTTGTTCACTAAATCGTCTTGTTTTTTTCATTTCTTCCCTCTACCGATAAAACGAAGAAGGAAAACAAAACTATATGTTCAAATGGCAAGATTATCACAAACACGGGGTAGGTAGGTTGGTAATTGTAAGTGCTTATCCTACAACTGGACATCGAAAAATGTCTTTTGTACTGAAGAGTTTTCTCATATTGGGTAGAAACATGTACGTATAGTGAACTATAGTGAATTTCAAATAGCTTGGAATTACAACGTGCTTGGGTGATAAGAAAAACGTTTCTTGCGATAGAAAATGACGCCACCTGCATTCATTACAAACGTTCTCTACGGCGCGCCAAATGTTACAAAAATATTTATCGATTCAGTGCAAAAATAAACTCTCTTTCTCAATTGAAATAAAAATTCGGTCTCATTAGGAAGGAAAAAGTAAGAAAAGTATAATTAAAAACAAAAGACAGAAATGTCATTTAATACTTCATTTTAACTTGAGAAAAATTCTTTTAAGCGTAATTAGGAAATAAACAATTTTCAACGATTTGAAAAGTCATACATCCATACTTATCGACATACATACACGTATAATAGTTACGCGAAAAGGTGCAATGAGTGCTGATTTTACAAAAAGAAAAAAGAAAAATATGTTATACAGTGATACGTCCACAAAATTCACAAGAAAATCACTAAAAATCACTACTACCACTCGGAAAAAATAGTACAAAAAATATAAACGTGAACCACATACAGAAAATCATTGTAAAAGAATCAGACAAAAAAGCCATGCATACATAAAATTATTTATGTACTTAAGAAAATTAAAAAGCACTACGTCTCATAATAAACGATTATAGATAATCAAAAATATAATATGAATCACCAGCCGCTTTGACAGTAAAGAGAGAAAATCGGTGAAAAAATTCGGCAGTGATGGCTCTAGACAAAAGTGGATCTCATCTACAAAAAAAAAAAAAAATAAAATAAAAACGAAAAAAATAAAAAAATGCCATGAACAGAGATACAAAAAAACGCGTGGGCCTGTGGAAAGAAAAAATAAATGAGGACTCGCCACAGCAAAAAAAAAAAAAAAAAAGAAAAAAAAAGAAAAAAACGAGCACTCGCCACAGAAAAAAACAAGCCCGAAATTACAATTATTTTATTCAAAAAACTCATGGTTCACGTTTCCTTCGATCGATGAATCCCCAACAGCGGGGAATCCGATCACCACATACTCCAATGTTTGACGAAATATTAATTGAGCATTTCAGTGATAACGTGACATCTTGAAACCTAGCTCTGTTTGGCTGGGCCCTGCTCTACTTGAAACCATACTTGATGAAATGAAGTGGGCAATATCACCTAAAGAACGTCCAAGCTAACAGTGAATAGTTCCAGAGAGTCAAGTTAACTGAGCCAATTTCAGGCAGTCCACAGGTCAGATCACGAGCGAGACGTACAACCCATGACCCTTCATAGCAACACTGCGAACAAATCGATGCCTTAGGCGCGGTATGGCAGGGAGCCCACTGCAGGCCTTCCACCGAGCCGCACTGTCATCGCCGTTTGGCCTACATGATTTCTACAGTTTTATACGTATGGTTCGATACATCGGGTTAAATACCATGATAATAACCACCTCGTTGTTTGCTAATTCCTCGTCTATCCTCAAAGATCACCCAAATCATGATAAAATGAATAGTTTTGAAGAAATCTGCCGCATGTTGAGAGAACGTCCATCGTTTTCCGTGTTCGACAAGACGAGCGACGCAACTGTACAAGCCTTACGACTACGAGTATGGCGAGAGTGTCCGGCCTTCGCAACGCCAGACACTCTCACTATACTCGCAGGGCTAGACCGGCACATACACGACATGTCGATCCCCAATGCAGAAATCTTTACATCCACAAAGTCCAATATATGGAGCTACGATATTTGTGCAGTAGCCTATACATAGCTCTGGGTGGCAGGGCAGGGCTGTGAGTTACCGGCGTTTATACGGCCTGGCCGTATCCGGTAACTCACAGCCCGGCCTTGCTGCGGATCCGTATCCCTACCACTCCCTTTGCTGGTTGTGTTGAGCTACAGTGTACAGAGAAATGGCGGCTGCTTGATCAGTGTTTGTCAAGTCGGGCGCGTTGGCGCGCCGTACGTACACACTGTACCGAGAAAAAACCTATCGTTAGCGTGCTGTGCAGTTTCATCGCTGGGAAATGTGATAAAGGCAATATCAGAATGTTCAAACAGTCAGTGTATGGGTGAGTTTTTCAATGGGAGCTCGGCAACACTGATGATGCTGACTGTGCACAGTGAACGTTTTATTAGCTTAAATAGTTGCAAAATTTATCGATGGAGAACGTACGGCGCGCCAAATGTTTCAAAATATTTATCGTCATAGAGTAAAATAAACTGTCAAATTTTCTTTCTAAAAAAAGTCTTAAACGTGTATGAATAATAAAGAAAAAAGTTCTTTCGTCCATATCATTGCATTTTATTAATGTACCTTTTCATAAAAATAGCATTCATTTGAAAAAACGTGTCATTAAATATTTGAATGTGTCTGTACAGATAAAGATGACGTGCAATAAAAACCTCAGTAGAAAAAAGAGCCTGTTCGAGAAAAGAAAACAGAGTGGGACACCCCGCAGAAAAAGCCCAGCATGAAAATTGAATAATTGTCAACGTCATGATTGTTACAGTTTAATGCCAGAGGGTTTTGGATCATCACACTCGGATGTTGGACATGATATTGGGGTATTTCAGCGATAACTCTCAGCTTCTAGTCTTCAATACCATCTCATGGACGTCCAAGTTATCGACACGTCCAATTCTATATTAAAGGGGAAGTTCACAAGGATGATTTTTACATATGTGCTAGCTTTGTGGTCACTTACCCCGGAAAAGCTATTTTCGCCATTTATAACTCGCCCAATTTTCTATGAAAATGATAAAAATGGTACAGGAAGTTGCCCATGTAATTTGAATCATGGGAAAAAAGCCCCAAGCTTGGAGCTTGCATCATGTGATATGGAAGGCACCATTTTCCCATGGGTATGGCATTGTCCACTCACTCATGCTTAAACCAGGCTGTGCGTATTTACATAACTTTTGTTTATACTGAGTATCCTTGCATAAACGGTGAATCACTTATAATAAACTGTCCACTGTCAGATTTGTTGTTGCTGTTTACTACTGTATTACTGTGAGTGGACAATGTGGGGGCCATACCCATCGGAAGATGGTCCCTTCCATATAACATGATGCAAGCTCCAAGCTTGGGGCTTTTTTCCCATGATTCAAATTACATGGGCAACTTCCTGTACTATTTTTATCATTTTCGTGGAGAATCGGGCGAGTTATAAATGGTGAAAATAGCTTTTTCTGGGGTAAATGACCACAGAGCTACCACATATGTAAAAATCATCCTTGGTGAACTTCCCTTTAAACAGTTACCAGTTTTGGTTAAAAGTGGACAAAACACTCTTGGTGGTTCGTCGGCTGCCAGCGGTCCCCTCGCTCCAATGTACACTCGAGGTGGTAAGCCAGCGCGGCCGGCGGTCCCGTCGCTAGTACAGTAGGCCTACACGCCGGCAACCAGCGATCCCCTCGCTTTAAAGTGTAGGGCCGCCTCTCCCAAATCATAGACAGTCTGTGCCCAAACCCCAACAAAACGATTGCTTGCCGCTAGCCCACGGTTACGTGTGGTTCGATACACAGCGGCCGCCGTGTGGGTATGCATAGTAAAATTGCATACCACGCAGCACTCTGCGGCCTAGTTCTGCATGGCAGGGCTGTGTGTTACCGGCGTGACACGGCCTCCCGTATAACGCCGGTAACACGTACACAGCCCTGCCATGCAAAGCTAGCAGCGGCCGCTATGTATCGAGCCACACACGTATCCCGTGGGTTTAGCCTCTAAACGGAGTGTGACAAAGGCAAAAATACTCGGGCTGAAACACTCCGTTTAAATTCGAGGCAACGTTTTCACTAGTAGTAGTAGTACCTGTAGAACGCGAACGCGCCCGACTTGACAAACACTGATAAAGCAGCCGCTATTTCTCTGTACACTGTAGCTCAACACAACCAGCAAAGGGAGTGGTAGGGATACGGATCCGCAGCAAGGCCGGGCTGTGAGTTACCGGATACGGCCAGGCCGTATAACGCCGGTAACTCACAGCCCTGCCCTGCCACCCAGAGCTATGTATAGGCTACTGCACAAATATCGTAGCTCCATATATTGGACTTTGTGGATATAAAGATTTCTGCAATGGGGATCGACATGTCGTGTATGTGCCGGTCTAGCCCTGCGAGTATAGTGAGAGTGTCTGGCGTTGCGAAGGCCGGACACTCTCGCCATACTCGTATGTCGTAAGGCTTGTACAGTTGCGTCGCTCGTCTTGTCGAACACGGAAAACGATGGACGTTCTCTCAACATGCGGCAGATTTCTTCAAAACTATTCATTTTATCATGATTTGGGTGATCTTTGAGGATAGACGAGGAATTAGCAAACAACGAGGTGGTTTATTATCATGGTATTTAACCCGATGTATCGAACCATACGTAAAAACTGTGTAGAAATCATGTAGGCCAAACGGCGATGACAGTGCGGCTCGGTGGAAGGCCTGCAGTGGGCTCCCTGCCATACCGCGCCTAAGGCATCGATTTGTTCGCAGTGTTGCTATGAAGGGTCATGGGTTGTACGTCTCGCTCGTGATCTGACCTGTGGACTGCCTGAAATTGGCTCAGTTAACTTGACTCTCTGGAACTATTCACTGTTAACTTGGACGTTCTTTAGGTGATATTGCCCACTTCATTTCATCAAGTATGGTTTCAAGTAGAGCAGGGCCCAGCCAAACAGAGCTGGGTTTCAAGATGTCACGTTATCACTGAAATGCTCAATTAATATTTCGTCAAACATTGGAGTATGTGGTGATCGGATTCCCCGCTGTTGGGGATTCATTGATCGAGGAAACGTGAACCACGAGTTTTTTGAATAAAATAATTGTAATTTCGGGCTTGTTTTTTTTCTGTGGCCAGTGCTCGTTTTTTCTTTTTTTTCTTTTTTTTTCTTTTTTTTTGCTGTGGCGAGTCCTCATTTATTTTTTCTTTCCACAGGCCCACGCGTTTTTTTGTATCTCTGCTCATGGCATTTTTTATTTTTTTCGTTTTATTTTATTTATTTTATTTTTTGTAGATGAGATCCACTTTTGTCTAGAGCCATCACTGCCGAATTTTTTCACCGATTTTCTCTCTTTACTGTCAAAGCGGCTGGTGATTCATATTATATTTTTGATTATCTATAATACGTTTATTATGAGACGTAGTGCTTTTTAATTTTCTTAAGTAGGGCCTACATAAATAATTTTATGTATGCATGGCTTTTTTGTCTGATTCTTTTACAATGATTTTCTGTATGTGGTTCACGTTTATATTTTTTGTACTATTTTTTCCGAGTGGTAGTAGTGATTTTTAGTGATTTTCTTGTGAATTTGTGGACGTATCACTGTATAACATATTTTTCTTTTTCTTTTTGTAAAATCAGCACTCATTGCACCTTTTCGCTAACTATTATACGTGTATGTATGTCGATAAGTATGGATGTATGACTTTTTCAAATCGTTGAAAATTGTTTATTTCCTAATTACGCTTAAAAGATTTTTTTCTCAAGTTGAAATGAAGTATTAAATGACATTTCTGTCTTTTGTTTTTTAATTATACTTTTCTTACTTTTTCCTTCCTAATGAGACCGAATTTTTATTTCAATTGAGAAAGAGAGTTTATTTTTGCACTGAATCGATAAATATTTTGTAACATTTGGCGCGCCGTAGTGTACGGGTCGGCACAACGATTGGCATGTCCTACACTGATCGCGTTCTGTAAGTTAGAACAGTGCACGTGGACGTCGTATTGGGCCAAATTGTTGCAAAATCTATCAAAGAAGAGCGTTTGCAATGGATGCAGTTGGCGTTATTTTCTATCGCCAGAAACGTTTTTCTAATCATCCAAGCACGTTGAAATTCCAAGCTATTTTGAAATTAACTTCAAAAAAATCTAACATATGCTCTTCTATATGTGTTTTGTTTTCTTACAAATAATATAACATGTAACATATAAAGCACATCTTTCTTCTCAATTGTCGTCACCTTGTAAATGATATAGGGTACTTGTGCTTGATTGAGAAAAGATACATTGTATCTTTTCTGTAAAACCTTACCATTGATTGTGTCTTTAGTCATACAGAATAATATGGGGAAAGTTCCGACACTAGTTGCACCTGTTTTATTAACAAAATAATATTGATTTTTCCCAAGAAAAATGACAATGAAAATTTTACATGCTGACTTTTCTCAGGGAATGATCCATTCAGTTTGCCATAACTTGCTTGCCAAAAGTATGGCATTTGTGGTACCGGCAGATAGGAATTCTATGAATATTTAACAGTTATTTTGAAAAAAATTAATGAAATGTGTATGAAATCTTTTACTAGATATATTTAAATGATCATTTAGATGCTTAACATTATTGCTTATCCGCACCACTAAAAAGTTCTCAGGGTTATAAATAAACCTCATCGATACAAATCAAACAGAATTGTGGGTAATTTAATTGTACTGTGTCTACTGAGTCCCATTCACTTGAGTCCGAGTCTTCATTTTGACTTTCCACCGGTTTGAATTCAGTGTTTGATTGTAGATATTACTTTTCATTTTGCCTGCCGGGGAAGTATATACGTACACGGGAAAGCTTCTAAAGGAAATTAATTCGAAACCTTAGAAAAAAAATCATAACCCCGCTGGCAAGAGTTTGACGAAGCTCGTGGTGAAATATTGATTAAGGTTTGTAAAATGCCAGGTCTGGGATACGCGATGCCACTACCTTCTAAATTAAAACTTGGATTACTGTGAATTAGATGAAATTTGAACGCGGGAACCATTTTCTGCAGAAGGGTAAAGTAAATACTTAAAAAGATACGAATCGTCGTCTCTTAATATCGTCTCTTATTTTCCAGTTACGGTGATTTAATTCGCAGCGGGACAAACAGACCTTTGTAGGAGATGGGTAAAATTATTATTATGTACGTTTTCTTACTTCATCAATTATTAACCACGAAGGTTGCAACAAATACTAACAATCGACAGTGAAATTCAATTTTGGCGTGTGTCCATAAATGATTAAATAGTGTTTCCAGGGACGGAGAGGGACTACTTGCAAAATAAGACTTTCACAATCCTAAATCGTTTTATTTCGCTGTGGGTGAGTGCTTGTTAAGCCGCTCTTGGGTCTGGGTTGTTTTCGTCAGCACACTATAAACTATGAGACGAAATATGTTTTTGGCAAACATATTAATATGGTTATGTCCATCTTTTTGACACTGCCAGTCTTCCTGTCAATCGGTCGTACGTATGCAGTGTAGCCTTCGTAGGAGCTTGTAAACCATGGGCATGAACGACCTTGTTTAGCTCTCTGTTAGAGGTCAATTGAAAGATCAAGGATGCGCTGTTTTCTCTCTCAAAGCAGTAGACCAGACGGCCTGAAGAAGGGAGTGTACACTTCGCGGTGCAAGGTTCACGCGAGACGACCTCGAACGCAAATCAATCGGCGTTCAATCTGGATAAGTGGTTGAGTAATCAACTTCACAAGAGGGTGTATAGTGACAGAACTATAAGGAGCGATTGTAAATCTCCGGCGCCAAAACAAGCCACTTGTGCAAAGTCCAGTATCCCGCTCTTTATTCCTTATCAATATCTGATACATGTAATGTTAGGTAGGAGAAGACCAACAATGGTTGCACACACATTGACACGTACAGTCGCCGTGCAGAACTATGTTTGGGGCAATGTTTCGCCACGCTGTTTCTATCCATTGCAAATCTTGCAGCAAACACGGCTCTGATAAAAACGTCCACTTCCTGTTGCTTGTAGATGGGACTGTTTCTAAATCCCTACAATAAATATCAACTCGCAGACATGATTTAATTTACCACGCAGGTTGGTGACTTGAAGGATCTCAAACTGATATTCACTTTTATTTCTCTCCGTTTTGAATTTATATGTGATAAATGAAATTCTCTTACTTTTAAGGAAGAAAAATTTAATTGAAATCTTTCTTAAAATCTTTTTTGCATTCGACATTTGCGAAGAAAGCCCGAGTATCTTGTTCTTCAAATTCAGGCTGCCCGCTTTACAGACATGGAACCTTTTACTGGAACAGTTGAATTTATGCATTCTTTGTCAATTTAGCATAGAAGTGTAATGCAGTACGTGGTTTCGGTATAATTGGTTTTTCTCTCTTACATGTAAATTGGTATCACGTAGCTCTTGAATTCTACGACTCCAGCACTGCAGGGTTTTTTCTCCATTGAGATCTCTTGAAGAATTGCAATCGGGTTCTATAACGTTTTGCTACTTATATTTCCTCATTCCGCGAATAATTTGCTTCTGCAATATAGAGAAATAAGCAGAAATTTCATGTGATTATATCCGTGATAAGGCGCTTTAAATAAAATTCTTTGTTTGCCGTCCGCGTGCTGATAGGTTTTCAGAGAAAAGTAAGAAATAAACACAATGTTGGCATTATTACCAAAAATATTTTTTTCCAAAAGAAACCAAGTGAAAGATTAGCTTATGTTAATACACTTGTCTTTTTGTCTGTGTTTGTTTGTTTTTTCCCTGGCTGGCAGCATGGTAGGTTTTTCAAAAATCCAAGGACGGCAAACAAATAATTTTCTGTAAATGGCTTTATCGCGAATGCCGAATTTTCAGCTCGCTGCTGTGTCAGAGTACGGGGGGAAAATGGGATCTGATTTACGGTTGGTCGACATTCTTTACTTCATTAGTCACCGTGTCATCAGGCCTTGGAGTCGCTCTTATGCTGTCGCTAATGATGCGTTTCATGACAGCCGAACGGTACCTCAGTTCATGGTCGGCGAGGGGGGCTTGCGATGATGATCGCCGCACCGACGGGGTCATCAGGGTCGAAGCTTCGAAGATTGAAAGTAGACGTGGCGGTACTATACGAGCAGGCCGCGACATTGCCCTAGGTTGACCCCCTTTGAAAGACGTCTGTTCCGACGCTGTTCGGCGTGGCTTGTATTGAATCAGGAGTATTATGAATAGCATTCAGCTTTCACGGAGAAAAAAGCGAATGACTTCCACGTCGTCGTTTGAAATGTACCTGTATTGTATTGAATCATGCCGCTTTTATAGCTCTGGGCTTGATTTAATGGATTCTGTGATTATATCCATTATTAAACACGTCCCCAGCTTTCAACTACTATACTCGCAAGTCATAATGTTCAAAAGTACACATTAAAAAACATGAAGCCATAAATTCTCGCTGACAGAGTTAAAATGCTGTCGTCCTGACGTCCGCGTATTTTCCTTTTAAATGTCAAGTGTCTTTTAACACACATCAGACGCATCGTCGAATTCATATTTTCAGCAGACGTAGGGTAGATATCGGGGACACTGTTTGTAAAACGCCTTTGAATGAAAAATATTTTATGGTGATTTTGTAAAAGCTGGCAAAATTGTTCAATTAAATGAAAGAATGTAATTTCATGGTGATTTACGTAGTCGATACTATCGTAAGTACGATCTTTGTATCAATTACGAAACGCACGTCTTCGTCGATGTGCCCGTTTTTACTTTCGCAGAACAAATTCGAACAAATGCATTGTTCGTTGTAAAATGTCAAAATTTTAAGCGTGCAACACAATTTGCAGAGGAAGAAATTACAAGGATGTAATAAACCACGTGTTAATTTTGACACTACTCTCTGTAGTCTTGATGCTGTTTCAGACTAAACTTTGAAATTATGGCTTTCAAAACAACCTGTGACCGTTGAACTCCGACAACTGCTAGGTTAACTAATGACTAAGAAAATGTGAAATAGATCGAACAATATATGGCCAGATCGAACAATATTGTTTGTCGAAAGGCTTGAGTATTAGATAGTGATGTACATATTCAGTCTCCCTGTCTCTCTCTTTGTCTCTGCCTCTGTCGCTGTCTCTGTCTGTCTGTCTGCCTGCTTGTCTGTCAAAACGCGTACGTTTGATAGTGCTATATTTTTGTAATTGAAGGCTGCGTGAAACGCTGTAATATGCTTCCTTGACAACATGTCCGCGAACTATCATTTGTCGGCATGCTTGCCTGTGCTAATCTTTATGAAATTGAGCAACTAGTAATTACATATACACTGTGTGAGCTTACACCGTAATTTGTGTAATGTCGGTTGCATGGGAAGCGCGGAGTTAATAAATCGACCACGTTGTACATTTTGTATTTCATATCTGTGCATGCTTTTGCCACATGGGTTTGTGAATGCATGGTTCATTGACCGCGAAGGAAATTATGTAATGAGCGATGTGTGTGTGTGTGTTACAGTTACCAGCCATTTGGCTCACAAACTGTGTTATGCACTCCTAACAACTATAATAATCGCCGTAATTATTTTCAGGAAAATTTTCTTGAGGCATGGCATGCACATGGCATTTTGTGGATTCATACTTATTACACTACTCGCTGTCGGTTCTGATTATATGGCAGTCTGATCACTTTATAAGAATTATAGAAGGGACGATTACACCATAATAGCTTAGGTAATGTCTTGATAATAATGTGCACTCTCTTTTCTCGTAAAAATATACTTAATTATTCTTATTGGAATATCGTGTCGACTATAAGTATTTAATCTCCCCAGTCGTTTGCTGACTAAAATGAATAGTCTATGTATGGAGAGAGAGAGAGAGAGAGAGAGAGAGAGAGAGAGAGAGAGAGGAGAGGAGAGAGAGGAGAGAGAGAGAGAGAGAGAGAGAGAGAGAGAGAGAGAGAGAGAGCGAGAGAGAGAGAGAGAGAGAGAGCAGCAGACAGACAGACAGCCAGAGAGACAGACAGAGAGAGAGAGAGAGAGAGAGAGAGAGAGAGAGAGAGAAAGACAATGTGTGGGTTTTGATAGAAAATAATTTTAAAAACTTCACATAGTGAGAAACAAACAGTTGCAGACAGGGAAACAGACAGGTAGAGAGAGAATGGAAACGAGAAGAAGGAGGTACAAGTAAGGTATGATAGATACAAAACTTCACAAACAGAGCGGAAAAGAGACACACATGCATTGATCAATGTGAGATCTATAGTGAGGCAAGAATCAAACCAAGGCAGAGATTGAAACAGGTTGGCGCGGATCGGGAAAATGAAATGTACGAAGTAATTTGTATCAAAGTGGAATAGACCCTTTTCATTGAGATGCCGGTGGATACGGTATGACGTAAATACCATCGGTGTCACACATTCATTTTCAGTCTTGTTCACACCATGAGATTACGTAAAGTCGTTTATTCAATGCAGTCCTGACTGTTAGCTATTTCAGAAAAAAAATGCATTGAATCTCGTTCTAATTACAATCACCTGTCTTCGAACAAGGTGTTGGCAGATTGCTGACCTTTACCATCAATGCAGTTACACGGTGACTTTCTCCGCATGGTCTCGCGAGAAGCAATCATGTCTCCAGGGGCTTTGTTAATTCGATAGAGCAAGATTCGAGCTGCCATTTCCCCTTTAGCCCCTGAGTGGTTTTTTGTCAGGATTGTAGGTTAATGGGTTAATGTAAGTTTATGCTTGATTTTAGTACGTCTGTGTCAGGCAGAGCGTAAGACAGACGCGCGACTTGGAGGACAGGCTGTAATTCGATTAGACTGTCTGAACTGGACGGTTGTCGACATCGGTACATCACGTTCAACATTCAAAACTCCTGTTATCGAAAGTTGTTTGAAATGAAACAAGAAAGCAAGATTACCTCTATATCTAACATTTCTTTAATCCTCTGCTGTATTTTTGTCTTCCACCACTTCTTCATAGTAAAAAAAATGAGGATTAATTTTTCGTTTCTTCAAAACATGCTAACTTATCGACTATTTTCCCTGTCATTCATTACAAGAACAATACACGAACGCTACAAACAGAGACATCTCACCTCTTCCGAATTATATCGTCGACTGTCGAATCATCAAGTTTACGTCAATGCAGGTCTCCTGTTTTGGGCCATACACAAGGTTGAGGTCATGGATTACACAGAAAGTTCCAAGACCAGGCCTACAGACCAGGCCTACAGACAAAATAAACAAAATACAACAACACACAATAACAATACAGAAATGGAATAAAGAATCAATACAAAGACCTGGCACATAACATTGGTGTCGTATCTATGTACAAAATCTACCTTGCATATCCCTCTTTACCATTCGTTTAAGGTAGAATGCGCCTTCTCTCAAACTTTTACAATTATTTTCTGATATACCACTTGTGAGGTTTCATTTTTTTATAAAGCTCTCGGCGTAAGAAAACTTTTAACGGTCTTAGTTTTTCGAAAATCGAAAATTTTATTTTTCTGCATTGAGTTAACACAGTTAAATATCGGTAAATTTTTCGTAATTTGTTTCTCTAGTATCAAAATTAGCACGTTGAAATTTGTATTCTTGATTTTGAAAGACGGTGGTTTAAAAATGCCTTGAGAAGTTTTGAGCAAAAATTTGAGTGTTTCATTTTCGAGGCACACACTACCTTAAACATGAAATCCGTAAATATGATTTTGCATGGACAACTACTCAGTAACTCTGAGGTGTAGTAGTTTGATGCGATTTCGCTCCGCTTGGAAGACCAAATGAAATTATGTCCAAGCCCAATCATTTAATAACTCCGTACATTGTGCCCGATATTGAGGTAATTTACCACTGACGTGACCTGGGTTCTGATGCTATTGTCGATCACTTGGTTGCGTGTCGGGGCCAGCAAGGCTGTTATTCCGATGGTGAAGTGTGTACGGTTTACTAAGTTACATTTGAAACAGCGTGTACCATTAGTCTAAGGTGCTATTCTATTCCCAAAAGAGATACACCAGTACATTGGAAAGATGAACCTGAAGAACTCAAAAGCGACCAGTATACAGAAAAATGTAATGGTCTCATGAATAACAATGAAGCTCATGAATAATAATCTTCTTGTCATTTATGAGTTCCGGTGAAAAATAATTTACCAGTAATTCGGCCGTTCTATTAAAGTGAAAATAAATAAGTAAATAAACAAATGATAAATAAATAAATAAATAAATAAATAAATAAATAAATAAATAAAAAGAAATAAATAAATAAATAAATAAATAAATAAATAAATAATACAGCAATAAGTCACATGATCTCTTTACTGTATATATGTTGGAAAATGCAAACAAAAAAAAACCCCAAAAAACAAACAAACACTCAAACAGTATGACAGACAAACGCAAGGGTAGATACTCTTAACCAAAGGCCCGAATGATTAGGAAATTATAAGCCGAGGGCCTAAAACACACTCCTAAAGTAATATTTCGATAACATTTTTCTTCAACATTGGTTTTCTTATATCCGGAGTGAGATACCGTCGAATTACGGAGCGTTAGGTCATTTTTCCCCAGCGGGATGATGTTACTTATAAACGTCAGTGTTCTAACTCGCCGGCTGAGGGCGCTTGGCGATAAACTATAGTCAGCGTTCAATGGACAATATTTACCGATAGATTACCCTATGTCACACAGGTATAAGTTTCGCATCTTACAGTCTAAATGGAATGTCGAAAAATGTCAGCTTTTGCGAGAAAGCATCGCGAAACGCAAGTTCAACGTATCGATAATGTAATGGGCAAAGTTACTAGACTTGCTGCAAGTCTATGAATAGCTAAACAGAGTAAATTGAAGAATTTAACCAGTAGATTGTTGTGTTAATAGTGAGTGATCGCTAAACAACATACTCTGGCAGGATGTTGCGTAGATCCTGGCTGAACGCGATGGCCCACAGTTACTGCTGCCGAGAAAAGCCAGTCGCAAATGGGACCAGTTTATTGGAAAATCTGCTACCGTAACAATCGGTTATGACTCGGCATGTGATGAGGCCAACGCAAGCTAAGGCTGAGGCGAGACCACCGCAAGTCACTGATTAAAGCTGGTGACGAGGAATACGATTTGATCGTCAGCACGACAGCTTCCCCCACCCCAGATCTAGACAAAGCCAAAGGTCACAACTGGCCACGTCAATAGCGTGATAGTAGAGAGACTAAATATTAATATTCTTAAATTAATATTTAACCTCTCTGCTATCACACTAATGACGCCCGAAAATTCAAAGCTTGGCTTTTACGTGAGATTTGTGACCCCATTTGCTAAGTAAATTTGAAATATTGTTTAACTATTAAAAAAGGGACTTCACATTACCTAGCAAATGAAGTTGCATGCCGAGGCCGCGTTACGAGCCCCACGAGGTAAACAGCATGTCAGTTAGAGTAATGACGATCAGCTTGAGCGCTAATTAAACTGAGAGCAATGATGCAGTGAGAAATCCAAACTTCGCTCTTTTTATTCACCCTTTCATAAGCAGTGTGTGATTTTTCCACCCTGCATGCAATGCGACTAGGTTCTTGCGGTTAGCAATGGCCAGCAGTACCACTACACTCAGACTTGGCCCAAGTCTGTGAATAAAGACTAATTTCATGCAAATTCACCGCGGTATCAGGATAATCAGTCCGAAGACAGCGTAGTCCTTATTGGTGATCATCACATCACAACTCAAAACGTTATACACACAAAAGTATCTTCAATGCGTTATCACCGATTTGAACCGAGTCGAAACTGCACTGGGAGCCACGCCTTCCATGAATTTGACGTCACTGATACTCGCGTGGTTCAACTAGATACGGTATTATGGGCTTCCCCCACGCTGCCATGATGATGTTGGCTTTTGCAACAAACTGTGTGTACGTTAGAAAGTGGGTACCTCTAAATTTATAAATTGCTTCAGATTAGTGCGAATGTCCGGTATTAGTGTGGCTGATGAACAGATCGAGAATAAGTACATGCCGTTGCGTTTGTGGGAATTGATCCGACACTAATCTCTAATCAGGGCCTCAGGCCACTGTCTTGGCACGTGGTGCCTCCACTCCACAAACCGAGCCCACGACAGGAAGTTAATACATAGTTGGGGATTTCTCATAGGTGTTAAAATCACCCAGCTTGCCATGTCATCTCAAACGAAACTTTGTAGAAGTGTAACTGCGGTTTTTGTAGTTTGGAAGTTATTTATTGCAAACAAGATATCTAACATTAACATCTGACAAAAAGAAACAGGCCTAGGGGGTCATACAAACGGTAAGAACAACCAACCAGGTACACCATGACGGTGACTGCAGTACCTACACTCGGTTATCAGTAAATATTATCAGGGATTAAATCTCGTATCTTGATTGTGGCAAACTACCAAACACTATCTGTAGAGTCCAAAGTGCTCTCAAGCACCGGACTATTTACAAAGTGAACCGTTATAACTCACAAACAAAATCTACACTAGTACGCCATTGTGTCTCTAGAGTTTTTGTTTCTTTGAGATAAAGTATATCTCCTGCATGAATCTTTTCTGTGTGGCAAAAGAACGACTACTTAAGGTCTTCTTTCACAGTGAAAATACAAATTAACATTTTCTTTATTCAACAAAGAAGAACGAAATATCTACTTCAATTTAAGCCATGTTTATTTCCAAAGTCATACAATTCATTAAACATGTACTTGAATGAATTGAAAATGTTACAAAGTTGAAAACAGACTAAGCTACCACAAGGGTCTAATTAAAAAAAAAATGCCGCGTGCAAAAAGAAACAGTCCTTCAGTTGTTAACTGCTAAAACTGCTGAATAAAAAAAGGTATTTTTAATGTAAAGTACTGAAATCGCGGGTTTAACAAAGTGATAGTTTATTTGTTGTTAAGTACTGAGAATGCAGAGTACAACAAAGGCTGTTTATCGGTTTCCTGTGCTAAAATGCTGAGTAAAAATGGAGGTAATTTGTTAATGTTGACTACAAAATCCTGAGTTAAAAAAGAGGTAGCTTATTGGTTGTTAAGTACTAAAAATGCACAAAACTGATTTAGTTTATCAACCGTCGAGTTCTGAAAATGAGTCACGTGAAGTGTTCGTTCAGAATCTGTCAGTTTTACGCAGAAGAGCAAAACCGAATTAAAAATAATGTTGGACACTGAGAAAAACATTAGGGAAAGGCTATGCGAATCATAGACAGTAGAGTAGGGGGAGAGCTCTGCGCAAATTCACATGCACCCCGAAATTCGATTTGCTAACTGACCATAGACCCTAGAGAAAGGGGTCAATGGACTGACCAACCTGGGTCGGTAAATATTGACGTTCAATCAACTAAACTGTGTACACTTGATCAGTCCTAATCAAGATGCTGTGGATATGAACTAAAAACGTGTGTGACTAGTCACTCAAGCATAAAAGCTTGCACATAGAACTATATGCCACGGGAGTGGATAGAAAATTGGCTTATATGATATTAAAATAAGTCATCTTTCTTAAAACGTTTATGTATTATATATATATATATGGCAACTACTGTGAATTTTACCATATTAATCTCGGTGTGTGACAATCTTCACATTCCCACGATCGACCCCTTCACTGCGCATTGATTATGGAAATTTGACCTTTGACCATTGAAATTCTGCTCCAAATCCAACAGCAGTTGCCACTTGTGTTTCAACGTGAAAGGCACATGTTGTTACTCTGTCGCGACATACTGTTTTGTCTCCCTTAAACTGCATGTATTGCTAGCGTTTTCATCTATTATACCAGTATCGTCACTTTCGTGTATAAACGAGGGGAAATAATCGAGGCAGTAGATCACGCTTACCAATGGGATGCGGCTCGAGTTTTAGAAGTCACAAATAGAGGGACTGTGCACAAACGAAGAAGTTTACGTGATGTTTCCCGCTTTGAGCAATACATGTAAGTTTAGCCTGGCGCTTTCTCCAGACATGGTACGACAAACCATGGATGCAAAACGCTATTCTTTACATCCATGGTCAAACCACCAATATTGCTGACAGTAAGTATATATTTGTCTTTTTTTTATTTTGCGGTAGATGTGTCAGAGCATTGACGTGCGGAGAGTTGATTCTATGGCCGCAGCCATATTTGTTCAGCTAAAAGACACTAGCATGCTATAGTGTAGCCTGCATAAGATGCTACGTATTCCCGGCGTTATACGGCTGGTGGGAGGCCGTACAACGCCGAGAACACTCAGTATCGTACGCAGGGCTAACTATAGTGTGACTCTGCAGTGGCAATGTAGGACTGTGCACACTTTTGACTTTTTTTTATTACGTGCTGACAGATGTATGAGGTATGCAAAATTGCCGACTTCGATCTCCTTGTGTGTCGACCCAAAAAAACGGACCAATTTATGATTTACTAGTTATGCAATCGGTATCGCAACGTTGAATCAGTGGCTCAGTGGTTGCACTGTGCTTCTCAAAATGATCCTGTGACCTATACTGGTAATTTTAGTCCTACTATTCAGGGCCTAATCGGAAAACCTTCAAATCCAAACTGACTGCCGTACTTGTAGCGACTATGGCTTTGTTGTCTACAGGTAGTTTGGTCTGCAACAGTGGGTTAAGTTTATATAGTAGTACTTTCTTACAGCTGCGGAAGCTACTTTAAATTTCTTGGTGATCGGGTGAAATTTCAAACTTTTCCAACTTGCATGCTCCAATTTCTTATAAATCAATTTGAGTCAGTCATTTCAACGTGGTCGTTATAGTTGCATAATAGGCCATTCTCATAAAACAATTTTGCATTTTATTGTAAAATATATATATATATTAAAGAGTTAGGGATGCGATAATGATCAATTCTAGATCTAAGCACATTTTGGGCTTTGCAAATAATGTTGAGAAATGTTATGCAGAGATAGCTATCTTCTTAATTCGTCGACAATGAAGACAGATTGCCATCTTGCGAGTTTCTTCCTAATATCGTGTGTTTACGCATATTTGTAATCCTTCCGACGCGATTCATCTCTATCAAAGGTAAACGCACTTGTATGCTTTCCCGCCAAAACCGGCCACATCACAGCCTGAATTAATCCCTTTACTTCGGTGTATGTGAATGTGTGTGTACGTATACACATAGCGCATCGCACACCACTGAATCTCGTTTTCACTCATGATTCATGACACCAACTTATACACCATGCTACTGCAGCAGTAGTTCACCGTATCTGTATTTTTTTGTGGAAAAAAATAATTCCAACAAACTGGCAATAAAACAAATCTACATAACTGTGAATGTATCAAGTGTTTGACCAAAATTACAATGCAACTAGTCTGAAAAAATCAGTCATTTAACTAAAAAGATCATCATATAAATGCATTCAGGATGCATTCTTCTCCTTCAAGTCTTACAAGGCTTGAAAACTTTGTGATAAAATCCTCAGCTTTGTTCATCATCTTATAAGTGAAATATAATGTATTCATCCATGAGGAAAGATAACATTTTAATTGCATAACATAGGATTGAAGGGAAACTTTAATCCCATCAAGAGTAACCGAATTTCAAATATTCCAAACTGTGTATTTTACAAAGGAAGTAATACAGTAAATAATGTCAGATGTTGCATTATTATCATTTTCGATTCCTGCAATTGCTAATCTTTTGATATTGATATTGTTATCAAAGTTGTGTTTTCTGACAAAGAAAGAAATACATTTCTGCCAGATTTCTTGTTCCAGTGTTTCTTCTTGCCACAAATATGGCATTTCCCATCACTTAAATAAAACGTTTTGGCCAAGCTTCCTGTGACTAAGCCTCTACGGAAAATCTTCCAATTTAAATCATTTACTGAATTGCAAAGAATTCCTGTTGAAGTAAGACGACTGAATAAAGTAATTTTGTGACTGTCAGTGAGAGTTAGATTCTCAGCCCTTTTTGACCAATTTGACCTTTGACTGAATGCCATTTCTTATCAACTAATTTCCAATAAAGTGACTTGGTTTTGACATCGATTTTTATCAGACCATAATTCTCTAAGTCTAAAATATCATAGTTTTCTTCATTTTGGATGTTTGAAGGAACGATTTGTTTCCAGGACTCTGAATAGACTCAAGGAGAGTTTCATATTCTTGTCTTAATTTCCTCTTACACAATGTCTATTCGTACCTCTAATTTTTTGCTCACGTGTTCATACACGTGAGCATATGTCGCAGCATTGTCTGTGTGTCTGTGTGTGCTCGATATCTCAAAAAGAGGCCATCAGATGAGAATCAAATCTTGTACATAGATTCAGTTTGCAAATGGCAAGAACTGGTTAGCTTTTGGTGGGTGCAGCTTGCATACTTTTTGCTCATTTGCATAATTAATGATTTTAGAAAAAAAGGATATATATTGACAACGACTGCACACAATTTGATGAGATTTGCTGCAAATATTGATCACACCAAGATATATCAGCTGTAAAATGACTCAACCAAGTTGATGAAACTTGCTACATAAATTGAAGATACTATGATACAACATTCTTGAAAGCCATCAAGCATTTTTACTTCATCAAACTCCTAATTTGCATATTTAATGAACTTTTCTAATTAGGGATATATTTTTGAATTACACAACAAAATTGATGAAACTTGCATTAGATGCTATGATATAACATAATTGAAAGGCATTAAGCATTTTTACTTCAGCCAATTCCTTACTTGCATATTTAATGAACTTTCCTAATTTGAGATGTATATCTCAATTGACTTTACCAAAGTTGATGAATCTTGCTACATATATTGAAGATACTATAATACAATATTCTTTAAAGTCATAAGCATTTTGACTTCAGCCAATTTGCAAATTGCATATTTAATGAACTTGCCTAAGTAGGGATATTTATCCGACTTGTCTTGACCAACAAACCTGCTCTGTACATTAAAGATACTATGATAGATCATTATTGAAAGATAAGGCATTTTTACTTTAGCCAATTTCTTATTTTCATATTTAATGAACTTTCATAATCAGGGATATTTATCTGTATTTACAAGACCAAAGTTGACAAAACTTGCTATGTAACCTTAAAGATACCATGATAAGACCTTATTGAAAGTCACTTAGCATTTTTATACTTCAGCCAATTCCTAATTTGCATATTCAATCAGAACATTTCAGTCAATTCCTAATTAGCATATTTAATGAACTTTCCTAATTAGGGATATATAATTGGATTTGCTTGATCAAAGTTGGCAAAACATGCTACATACATTGATGATTATACCAGATTATACCGATATTGAAACTCATTTCGCATTTTCATGTCAGCTAATTTGTAATTTGCATATCTAATAAGCTTTCACAGTTTTACATATGTAGCTTGAAGGACTTGACCAAAGGCAATTACACCTGCTGTACAAAGCGGTGATACAATGACAGCAGTAAAAAAGAATTATTTTTATTTCGGCTAATTGCATATTTGAATACTTAATGACCTTTAGAGTTAATCTATGGTGAATATTGTTCACTATGTTGATCATAACACTTTCAAAGAAGTTGCAAACATGTGGCAAAGGTTCAAATTTACACATAACTGAAATATATAATGACATATGTGAGCATTTTCAGTTCATATCTGGTTGGTTACTTTGTGTCGAAATTATGTCTTCAATTTGGAGTCTGATTCTCCTCATGAATTTGTTTGCGTCTTGTGCGAGATAAACTCTGTGAGGACGATTTGGTGTTGGGGTGAATTTCAACCCTTTGCCAAATGCATTGATTTCTGCTGTTGTTAACTTGTGTGATGATAGATTATTGACAAATCTAAGATTCTTGTTGTCATATATATTTCTCCTATGTTCGGCATCTGTACGGCGTTAATTGTGTTTGAGATCTTATGGTATGTTCTTTTGTGATGATCTTTTCTGGCTGTTTTCTTTTTGTCTTATTATCTGTTTCTGTATTCGGTGACACTGGTTTGTGTATGTCTGTGTTTTGCCATAATGATTGTCTTATGGTAGTTCTCTCTTTTGGAGAATGTGGTGGCTTGAAAAAGGTCGTTAGGTATGGGTTTTTAAAAGACGGGACCGATTATGTTCGTTTCTCGGAACGTTTGTGTTTCAAGTTGTGATTTGTCTTCCGTTTAGAAGATTCAATATATCGACTTCGAAGGCTATTGGCTGTCTTTTGTGTTGCTGGATCTTGACTATTGTTAATCTCTGTTCGCAGTTCGGCGATGAAGGTCTCTACGGATTGGTTGTGCTGTGCTTGATGCTGTTGAATGTAGTGCGAGTACAAGGTGACAAATGAATTACCATACTTGTATGGAAAGCCTCAGCTGCCTTAAGTTTACAGATAGTAGGATATTAGGAGGTTACATAATTATTTTATAACGAAAGAAAATCATTTTATGTGCCGACACTATATTTTTAGTGCATCAGACATTACTTCATGAGCAAACATTAAGATTATGTGCTTCAAGTATTATTTAAGGTCAATTTACTATTATCTTATGTTCAAACATTATGATATTATGTGTCTATAGTATTATTTTATTTGCGAACATGAAGATATTATGTGCTTCAAGTATTATTTTAAGTTTATACTATTTATTTTATGTCCAAACACTGTAATATGTGCCTACAGTAGCATTCTATTTGCAAATATTAAGATATTATGTGCTTCAAGTATTATATCAGTGTACTATTATTTTATGTTCAAACACTATGATATGTGATATTATGTGTCTATAGTATCATGTTATTTGCAAACATTAAGATATTATGTGCTTCAAGTATTATTTTATATCAATGTACTATTATTTTATGTTCAAACTCTATGATATTATGTGTCTATAATATTATTTATTTGCAAACATTAAGATATTATGTGCTTCAAGTATTATTTTATATCAATGTACTATTATTTTATGTTTAAACTCTATGATATTATGTGTCTATAATATTATTTTATTTGCAAACATTAAGATATTATGTGCTTCAAGTATTATTTTATATCAATGTACTATTATTTTATGTTCAAACACTATGATATTATGTGTCTATAGTATTATTTTATTTGCAAACATAAGATATTATGTGCTTCAAGTATTATTTTATATCAATGTTATATTATTTATGTTCAAAACTCTATGATATATGTGTCTATAATATTATTTTATTTGCAAACATTAAGATATTATGTGCTTCAAGTATTATTTAAGGTCAATTATCTATTATTTTATGTTCAAACACTATGATATTATGTGCTATAATATTATTTATTTGGTTTGTTATGGTGTTAAGGCTTTACGTTAATACCTTTAAGACCATTCGTTATTATTATTATTAGCTCGCACTTTTGAACCACTAGAGGGCACCTTTTCTTGCATGGAAATGCGGCCATTGAATGTTGACGTGTCAGTGAGAATCAACATTCATTAGACATGGAAGCCACTCTTGAAAGATTAAATCTGTCAACGTTGGCAGAACGTTTCTTAGCTGACAGAATCAAACCTGAAATGGTCCTCGACATGACGGACGCACAGTTGATCAGATTTGATTTGAGGCTATGTCATCATTCCTGCCACCTGCTAATACATGTGTAAACAGTCTTAACCTGCCAAGACCCTCTGTCAGCCATCCGAAATGATACTCTTTTTGGGCTGTATGATATGGCATTTGCCAATGCCTATTTTGGAAATGTGTGATATGTCTTTTTAGTCAGGAAAGTATTCATTTAGAGTTCACATATGCTTTGATAGTTTTGCCATTTTACTGGCCGAGATCAGTCTCAAGTATTGAAAGATTACAAGGGCATGAAAGTATTAAATTATTGTTTCTTTGCCTTGTTGTTATCTTTACATTCCAACATTACAGGCAACCGACTGAAACCACCAATGCTACCAATTATGACAAAACACCAACGTATGAGTTTGTGATTTGTGTCCACATGCCACAATTGGTTGGGCCCTTTCACATTGTATTCCCGTTGCTTTAGCCGTTTATTTTTCCTGGCATATACTCCATCACTATCAACTCTATGTATGCTATCGCAAAGTCGCATACGTTGAACTTTTACTCCAAATTTTTCCATGAGAAGACATGTTACCATGTTCTCACCACAGCTAGGATATTCTTGTGCTAACTGATGTACATGCAAATCAAGATCCTCATCTGATATGCTGGAAAAGTTCATCTTACTGAGTCTATATGACTGCATTCTCCTGTAGATAGTTCTCTCCAATACAGACAACATGGATGTAATTTCAAATATGATGAATCCTTCTTCTAAGTGGTTTTGTAGTATGTCTCTGGGAATGAAATACTATGGTGCACCACATCCTTGAGGCACCTTAACAGGAGCTTTTGACCCACGTGATGTGCACATAGTGCGTAATGCCATCATTTCCTGGGAGTTGTGCAAACCGACTGAATGAAAGTCGGCGATGGATAATTCACAAATATGTACTGGCGTAATCTTCTCCTCTTCAAATTTGTCAACCAGATTGCCAAGATTAAGCCCCAACAATAATGTGGCCATTGCAGAACGTTGCATTTCAATGATGAACAATTACTATCCGTGTCAAACTGCCTGTTGCTGATTATGGACAACAGCTCAAAGAACTTGCCAAAGGGCATGGAGCATGCTCGGTTTAATCATGTTGCATCATGTAACTTCGTAATATACTGATTGTTTCCACACTGAATTAGGCTATATTTCCATTAAATCAGTGTTTCCACTTAGTGGCACAGCGATCGGCGAGACATACAAAACGACCGGGCTAAGTGCATTTATTTCTTTCGTGTTTAAACCCCTGATGTCGTCCAGGTGTCACTCTAGTTGGCCTTGTTCGGGGTTAACAGGTCGCATGCAACTTGAAAATTGTGAAGTGATCAGATTGATCCCATAAAGTCTGTAAAGTATGCCCTGTAGTGGTTGCAAAGTGTGAGCTTATAAAATGATAAAGAAAGGTTATAACATACTAATGTAACAGCATAACACGATGGCAACACCAAATAAAATAATGATTACACACAAAATACATACACGTGTGCTCATAAAACAATATCGAAAATACTCAATATTATTTTTTCACGTAAGATATGCTGTATATAGATAAAATCATAGTGATAGCACAAAAACTAATTCTTTGTGCACGTAATATCGTAAAATTTGAACATAAAGTACCACTGCATAACTTAATATCATGCAGCTTGAACTTTAATTAATAGTAGTTAATCATCAAATAATGCTTTATGCACAACATATCCTACTGTTTTGCAAATAAAATAATATTATAGACACATAACATCATAGTGTTGAACATAAAATAATAGTACATTGATATAAAATAATACTTAAAGCACTCAATATCTTAATGTTTGCAAATAAAATAATACTATAGACACATAATATCATAGTGTTTGAACATAAAATAATAGTACATTGATATAAAATAATACTTGAAGCACATAATATCTTAATGTTTGCAAATAAAATAATACCATAGACAAATAATATCATAGTGTTTGAACATAAAATAATAGTAAATTGACCTTAAATAATACTTGAAGCACATAATATCTTAATGTTTGCACATGGAGTAATGTCTGATGCTCATAAAAATATGGTGTCGGCACATAAAATGATTTTCTTTCGTTATAAAATAATTATGTAACCTCCTAATATACTACTATCTGTAAACTTAAGGCAGCTGAGGCTTTCCATATACTTGCGCTTAAGATGTTGTTACTTTTTGATGAAGTCAGCACTCGGTTTTGGACCTGGCACATACACTTTAAGGCGTACTTGTAAGCTCCTTAGTGTAGTTTTCGTGTTAGAGAAGCGTTCGAAAACTTCTCTTTGCCTGGTTATCGCTCTCTGCGTTGAGTAGAGTGAATCGAGCTTCTGTCGAGACTTCTTGATTTTCAGTATTACGTCTGGCTTTGCTCTGTTTGTTAATGGGCGGAGTGGACTTGACGGGAGCGTCAGTTCGATGTCCTCCAACTGGTTTGGTTGTGCCGATGGAATGCTGTCATCCATGAAGAAAGCATCATAGTGAGATATTGTGATTGCTTGTGTTCGAAGGTTATTTATCTTGTGTTGAGTCGATTGTGATTGAATTGGCGTCATTTGATTGGTCGACTTATCTATTGGCTTGCCTTCTGACTGGTTGGTATTTGAGCGTTTGTGATTAGCTATTTTGTTGTTGATTTCAGCTCATTTGTGTTGTCGTACGATCCTTGTGTCGAGTAAAACACCATGCAACAAAAAGTGTAACAAAAAACCCCGAGCTGTACACACTCGGCCTTGGCACTACAGAACGAGAGTAATCCATATTATCACATATGGAGACATCACTCTTATATAGAGAGTTTTTATATGCCACACGCAATCACAATATCTAACTATGAGAGAATTAGATCTCGAGGCTTTCTCATAGGTGATAGCATTCCATCGGCACAAGCAAACCAGCTGGACGACATCGACCTGACACCTGTCGAGTCCACTCTACCCATTAACCAGCACAGCAAAGCCTGACATAATATTGAAGATCAAGAAGTCTCTACACCAGCTCGATTCATTCTACTCAACGCAGAGAGCGATAACCAGACAAAGACAAGTTTTTAAACGCTTCTCTGACACGAAGACTACACTAAGGAGCTTACAAGTACGCATTAAAGTGTATGTGCCAGGTCCAAAACTGAGTGCTGACTTCATCAAAAAGTAACAACATCTTGAGTGCAAGTATGGCAATTCATTTGTCACCTTGTACTCGCACTACATTCAACAGCATCAAGCACAGCACAACCAATCCGTAGAGAACTTCATCGCCGAACTGCAAACAGATATTAACAATAGTCAAGATCCAGCAACACAAAAGACAGCCAATAGCCTTCGAAGTCGATATATTGAATCTTCTAAACGGAAGACAAAACTCAATAGAGAAAGCCAACTTAAAAAGGTGTGTCTAAAGCATACGTTTAAAAGTATTAAAATTATTACAAGAACGAATATTCACTGGAAGCTCGTTCCATAAAATTGGGCTGCAGAACAGAACACCCTATCACCATACCTTTTTGTCTTGGTCATGAATGTATTGAGTTTAAAATCGTTGGCAGAACGAAGTTTGCGCCTAGGTACATACAAACTTATTAAATCTCTCAGATATTGTGAACAAGCACCATATTCAGACTCTAATACATAATGCGACATAAAGTAACCGAAAATCACAAATTCAAAATTAAGTCCGCATGGACTCCACATCCAAGTTAAAAACACAAATCTAGAGAATTACCTCGAAGCTACAAAATTAGCTCTGGTTAATATTCCCTTCTACAACACTGGGCAAGCATGACAAGAGCAGCGATGAAAATATAAAGAATGAAGGAATTATCCTCTTCTATGAAAAAATGGTGAAAAAGCAGAATTTTAAGGCTTAAAGACATCTGGAACGATAACAGAAATGACTGGCTTGAACAATAGGAAATAATTGTAAAAAATAAAGGAGGTACGAAAAGACATTGTGCAAGAGGAAATTAGGACAGAATATGAAACTCTCATCAAATCTATTCCAGGTTGCTGGAAAGAAATCGTCCCTTCAAACATCCAAAATGAAGAAAACTATGATATTTTAGACTTGGAGACTTACGGTCTGACAAAAAGCGATGTCAAAACCAAGTCACTTTATTTGAAATTAGTTGATAAGAAATGGCATTCAGTCAAAGGTCAAATTGGTCAAAAAGGGCTGAGAATCTAAGTCTCACTGACAGTTACAAAGCTACTTTATTCAGTCATCTTAATTCAACAGGAATTGTTGGAAATTCAGTAAATGATTTAAATTAGAAGATTTTCCATAGAAGCCTAGTCACAGGAAGCTTGGCCAAAACGTTTTATTTAAGTGATGGGAAATGCCATATTTGTGGCAAGAAGAAACACTGGAACAAGAAATCTGGCAGAAATGTATTTCTTTCTTTGTCAGGAAACACAACTTTGATAACAATATCAATATCAAAAGATTAGCAATTGCAGGAATCGAAAATGTTAATAACGCAACATCTGACATTATTTACAGTATTACTTCCTTTGTAAAATACACAGTTTGGAATATTTGAAATTCGGTTACTCTTGATGAGATTAAAGTTTCCCTTCAATCCTATGTTATGCAATTAAAATGTTATATTTCCTCATGGATGAATACATTATATTTCACTCATATGATTGTGGACAAAGCTGAGGAATTTATCACAAAGTTTTCAAGCCTTGTAAGACTTGAAGGAGAAGAATGCATCCTGAATGCATTTATATGATTATTATTTTAGTTAAATGACCGATTTTTTGGTTTTTAGACAAGTTGCATTGTAATTTTTGACACTTGACAGTTATATAGATTTGTTTCATTTGCTACCGTTTTGAAATACATTTATCTTTTTCAAAAAAAAAAGAAGCTGCGTAGCTGATGATGGGTTATGAGAGAGTCTACAAACAGTCTCTATTTTTATTACATGACATGAGTACTGATATGCAAATAGGGAAAATCTGAAATTTGAAACTACTTGCTCCTCGACTGCAATTTTGTAAAAAGCTTGGTGTTTTGATGTTGCTCAAACCATGTTGATCTCACGACTAATGAACAAAAATGTTCCTTAAATTGGTAAAAAATTCTGAATTTAAAAGTACTTGGAGATAAACACATTCTGCTACCTGTATGGTATTGAGATATTTGTATGACTCACAGATGCATATCCTGATTGGATTAACCAGAAAGCAAATTGTTTCAACCAATAAAAAATATGTCAATGTAATCAGTGAAGAATATTTGCAAAGCCAAATAGTTGCTTAGATCTAGATTTATTGTTATTGCAACACGGAATTTTTTATCATCCTGAGAGTTTGTGCAACTGTCCATTGTTAAACCCTTCAATGTGATACAATTTCGAGGAAAATAACACAAGATCAACCCACCAATTCAAGTTGAATTTTTCATATATATTTAAGCAATAAAACACATCCATCGACAGTATATCACGAGATTTTGACCAGTTCACGACTTATATGCACGAGCGACAGCGAGTGCATGTATGAAGCGAACTGCTCAAAATCGAGTGAAAATTTTCTGTCAAAATTATTCTTAAGCCGAGGCTCGCGCGTGTGCAAGCCGTGGTATATTGCGAATATACTGCAAATATTTGCACCATCAATTTTCTGGTATGAAATAATTTACAATATAGGGTCAAATTAATGAAGTAATGTTTTTGGATCAACTTATTATGCAGCCATAACGACCACATTGAAAGAACTGACTCAAAGTGATTCATAAGAATTTGAAACATATCAGTGAGAAATGTGTGAAATGGGACCCGACACCCCCACCCAGATATGTGAACCAGCCTTCACCCCTCTAAGAAAGTAGTACTAACCCACTGTTAAAGGTCAAACTACCCGTTAAGAACAAAGCACATTTGTTCTGCATAGTCACTACAATTACGGGCATCATATTTGTATTGAAGTTTTTCCACTTAGACCAAGAATAATATTACTAAAATAACCAGTATGGGTCACAGACTTATTTTTGAAAGGCAAACTGCAATCACTGGGCCATGCACACAATTCAACATGCGCCACCACATAACTAGTCAATCATTATTGTAAGTCGGTCCGTCTTGGGATCGAAACACAAGGTGATTAAGTCGGCAATTTTTCATATTCCAATGATAACCAGTCTTGTACATCTTTGAGCACGTAATTAGATTGAAAGATTCAGTCGTGTGCGGGCGCTTCGGCGCACAGCTTCCGAGGACCCTTTAAAGGGTCACACACGACTGAATCTTTAAGTCAAGCACGTAATGAAAAAAATGCACAGTCCTATCATCGAAGATAATATCGCCGTTGCTCTGATAAATCTATCGAAAATACGATAAAAACCAAAACAATACTTACTGTCAGCAGTAGCTGTGGTTTGTCGTACAATGTCTGGAGAAAGCTTCAGTTTGAACTTATTGCTCAAGCTGGGAAACGTTACCTAAACTTCGTCGTTTGTTACTTCTAAAACTCGTGCCACCTTCCATCAGTATACGTGGTCTACTGCCTCGATCATTTCCCCTCGTTTGTATGTGAAAGTGGCCATACTAGTATAGACCAAGTGTACACAGCTGAGTAGATCGAGCGTCAATATTTACCGACCCGAGTTGGTCAGTCAGCAATTACTCTGGTTTTGAGGTACCTGTGAAATAGCGTAGCTTTTCCCTAATCGGTTTCGAGAAAGGTGTCAAAATATTTGATTGATCTATCATTTGTTGGGAAAACTTGGAATGGCTTTACAAGTGAAACATAAAACACCATTGAGACGAAATAAATCGTAAGACATGGTAGAACATATGCTATGAGATCGACAGCTCAATTAAAAGTCTGTTAAAATTACATATTTTTTTGAAGAAAAACCAATCAAAGTGTATTTCTACCGTCGGTCTTTATATTCTGAAAATTGAAGAGGGAAATCACACGACCTGATACATGTGTAATGAAAGTGAAATTGTGAATAATCCTGTCAGCTCGAAGCAATGTTTTACCTAGTCTGGTCTAATGCCCCATTCCTACCGCTGGCTGCGCTTCTCACGAAAATAGGGTCAGGTATCGGCTGAAATATAGTGCGCCGCGCCATTTTAGTCAGAAATTTGACTGCATGTGAATGAGCACAGTCACCTGACAAGATCATGTGAACAGCTCCTATGTATAGTGGTAAGCCTGGAAATACGACGACGAAACATTGAACGTTGAAGTTATTTGCACGGCTTCACATTTAGCTTTCCTACACACTGATCTGGTATGACGGCATTTGTGGTGAAATGACGATCATCGTTCTTGGTTTAGTCTCAGACGTAAGAAACGATCCCTCCTTTCGCATGTACAGCAGTAACTAAGAATGAGTGATTTTCCGTCTTCCATACGATGTCGACAAAACATGCTTGGTTCAGAATGTCGTAGAGGTAAAAATTACCTCCATGGGCAAACGAAGTCTGAGTTCGGAGGTAGCTACGCGTTGGGAATAAATTTACTGTATTCGCTTGTGACCATTAACCAATGAAAGCCATGTTGACGTTAGCCCATACATGTCCCTATTTTCGTAAGAAGCGCAGTTAGCGGTAGAAATGGTCACTTGACCAGACTGTGTTATACTGTAAGATGATAGCCTGGTGCCGCTTATCGTAGAGGGCGCCTGATACACTGTATCTCACGTTATTTGTTGTTTAGGGACTGGACACAATTACAGGGGGGGGGGGTGGGCCGGTGTTTTTGGGGGGGGGGTCGCCATTTTTCGCGCAAGCATTTTTGAAGGGTCATAAAATTTTGTGCAAGCCTATGGGGGAGGGTCACCTTTTTTCATGCATCAAAGCTGAAATTGCATGTGCACGTTATGGAATACTGAAAAAAGAAAAAATACCTCCTGGCACTTTCATTTCTGCCATTACCATTTTCGGCGCGCCCTTCTGGCGCAAATTTCAGGTATAATAAACAATGTATTGATGATCCAAGCAGCCACATTGATTTAAGTTGTCATGATTTCTACTTATTCAACACTATTGTGCATAACTGTCCCCTATAATGACTCTTTCAATAACAATTTGGGAGATTACTTATTTGACATCATTCTCCCATTTACAATACATTGGGTATAGGTCGGTGTCAAACGTTCATGCTGTATGTACATTTTTTAATTTTTTGAGGACATTGACAGAATACAAACTGTTCAGAATAGTGCATAGTGTCATCAATAACAACTGGAAGCTTCAGGTCGAACAACTTTTGAATAACAATTTAGGATCAGATAACCTATGAGTTATTTGTAGTTTCCTTATAGCCTACAATGTATAGTGAATCAACATTTTGGTGAAATTCCAAAATCAAATTTCTTGCACAACCATTGACTTGAAACCACTCTAGTCTAATCATGAATATTAATACTAATAATTAGGTGTACATAAATGCACAGGTTTACCAAGTTTTGTATTGGAAAAAAATATTCATAGTTTCATCATAGACTGCCATGTATAGTGAATGGACATTTCAGTGAAATTCCAAAATCAAATTTCTTGCACACCCATTGACTTGAAACTACTCTAGTCTAATCATGAACATTATACCAATAATCAAGTGTACATAAATGCACAGATTTTCCTATTTTTGTATTGGAAAAAAATATTCATAGTTTCATCATAGACTGCAATGTATAGTGAATCGACATTTAAGTGATATGCCAAAATCAAATTTCTTGCACAACCATTGACTTGAAACCACTCTAGTCTAATCATGAATATTAATACTAATAATTAGGTGTACATAAATGCACAGGTTTACCAAGTTTTGTATTGGAAAAAAATTATTCATAGTTTCATCATAGACTGCCATGTATAGTGAATGGACATTTCAGTGAAATTCCAAAATCAAATTTCTTGCACACCCATTGACTTGAAACTACTCTAGTCTAATCATGAACATTATACCAATAATCAAGTGTACATAAATGCACAGATTTTCCTATTTTTGTATTGGAAAAAAAATATTCATAGTTTCATCATAGACTGCAATGTATAGTGAATCGACATTTAAGTGATATGCCAAAATCAAATTTCTTGCACAACCATTGACTTGAAACCACTCTAGTCTAATCATGAACATTAGTACCAATAATTGAGTGTACATAAATGCACAGATTTACCTATTTTTGTATTGGAAAAAAAATATCATAGGGTTTCACCATAGACTGCCATGTATAGTGAATCAACATTTCAGTGAAATTCCAAAATCAAATTTCTTGCACACACATGGACTTGTGACCACTCTAGTCTAATCAAGAACATAAATATCAATAATCAAGCATACATAAATACACAGATTTGCCAAGTTTTGTATTTAAAAAAAATTATTCATAGTTTCTTCATAGACTACAATGTATAATGGATCCACATTTCATGCGAAATTCCAAAAACAAAGTTATTGTACACAGATGCACGTGTTACCACCCTCTTCTAATCAAGCACAATTATGTCAATTATTCAGGGTCATATATACACAAATAGTGCATATGTTTTATTTCTGAAATTTTTTTTTACAGTTTTGTCATAGACTCCCATGTATAGTGGATCAACATTTTATGCGAAATTCCAAAAACAAAGTTATTGTACACAGATGCACATTTTACCACCCTCTTCTAATCAAGCACAATTATGTCAATTATTCAGGGTCCATATATGCACAAATAGTGCAAATTTTTAATTCTGAACATTTTTTGACAGTTTTGTCATAGACTTCCATGTATAGTTTTGTCATAGACTCCCATGTATAGTGGATCAACATTTTGAGAGAAATTCCAAATCAAATATCTTGTTCACATGTGCACTTGTAAACAACCCATGCTAATCAAGTATATCTATATCAGTAATTAAACATCTGTATATGAACAGATATAGCTAGTTTTATACTGGAAAATACACGTTCGTAGTTTTCTTATAGTCGACTACATGTATAGTGAATCAACATTATCGATAAAATCTAAAAATTACATTTTTGTACAGGCATGCACTTTTTACCTGCCACTTCAAGCAAAGTACATTTACATGAATTATCACACACATATGATTTGATATTTTTTGGACAACGCGTTATATCGGCCACATTTTGCCTTCCTTTCGGGAGGGCGACTTAAAAAGTATAGCAAGTCAGAAGGGGGTCTTTAACACATTGCGGGTTTTTTTGGGGGTATTGAGTAACAGGGGAGGGTCACTTATTTTCATGCACGGATAAGGGGGAGGGTCACTAATTTTTGTGCATGAACTTTTGAAGGGTCACTATTTTTACGCAGCGGTTTTCGAAAAACACCGGCCCACCCCCCCCTGTAATTATGTCCAGTCCCTTATGTTCTAGTTGCACGACTACGTTTCGTTTATTGTAGAATACAAAAAGGGAGAAAATGAAATGAATGTCTAAGTATAGGGCTTAGGGCCATTGACCTTATCCGTCGTGAGCAGACAATTAATATTGCGACAAAAATGAACGACATGTGTATTTCATAGCTGTATCTTGTACATACTAGCTACTCTAAAGTGACATAAATGCATGTGTTACAAAACAGCGCCATCCTTGGGCTGACATTGGCCCATATAACTCTCCCGATCGCAAAATACGAAAATTCTGATGAATATTCAATTAGGACAGCGCCTTCTTATTATATCAACCTTTGAGCCAATTAGGTGGCCGCTTTTAGGTCCTATATATACAAACAAAGGCTTCCAAAAGAGTCAGAGATTTGTGTATAAGTGCGTCAACCTCCAACACCATGCACGGACAACACATTTAGGGGATCGAAATCTAAAGTTTGTCAGCTGCGTCAATGCTAAAATAAGCTGGGTTTTCCGTCCGATGGGAGCATACGGCCCCCAAATTTTGCACAGATTGCGTTACATTGACCCCGAAGAAACGTGATTACACAGCACATATGGAACCTGGATACTTTATGGCGCCGTTGAAAGGCAGGGTATGTTAAGGTGTATATGTTTCTGTTTATAAATGACTTAGCTGACTTTTTTGCGACAAAACACATTCCTGAACCATACTGCATGGATATATGGAGGTAATACCATCGACGATGGAGGTAGCTTGCTTGTAGGTCCATGCTTTGTTTTGAAGAGAGCGTTTCTTTGTTATTTTCAAACTTTGTATGCCATGAAGGTTCTAAATGGTATGTTGATATTCTATTTTACAGGGTTATACTTTTTTCGTACTGAAGAGAAAAAAGAGTTAATGTAAGCCCAAGCCCAGCGCAAAGTGGTGCGCCAAGGAAACTTCAAGCCAGAGAAAGTCGCACATGAAATGGCAATCTTAGGAAGCAGGTATTTACACCTCAAAATGAGAAATCATCTTATACCCTCAACATTAGTGGAGACCGAGACAGCGTCCAATTACTCAAGCCAGAGATTGAACAATTAAAATACTCCGTCCAAAGCCAATTGGAAACTATCAAAGACCGTGAAGGGACCATCAGATAACACCGGGAAACCTGTCAAATACAGGTATACAGCCACACAAGGAGACGCGCATAGCCGCCATCAAGACGATTGCACAAATCGAAAATGGCGACATATATGGAGATTCTATATCCTTGGCAGTGACAAAACTTCAAAACACCTAAACATTGTTGTTATAAAATGTTGATGACATCATGAAGAAAAAATCCTGTGATAACAGCCGCAATTGATGCATTTTGTGAAAAAAGAAGTGAAGGTACAGGGTCCGCTAAGTTGGAAAGCATGATAAGAAAAGTGGTCGCTATTGAATGTCTTTACAGCGATAGAAATTTGAATAACGTCACCGACTTTCTCAGACTTGTTCATCCTGCTGTTTACTCTCTTAGTCAAAGTGAATCTGTTGTTGATGTATTGGTCATGTTATTGCAGGAGGAAGTTATGACACTGTATTTTCCATGTTAGCTGACCTTTAAAGTTGAAGAAAATCATGCCTCTTCTGGACTTGTAGAATATGCTTTTGATAATGAGCAGAAATTGTTTAAGACAGGGTACAACAGAAATGGAAACACGCGAGTGTTAGAAATTTTAATCAATACAATAGTTGTGTTGTTGGATCCCGAATGTAATATGCAACAGAATGACGTGGTTTCCAATCACCTTCTCCCGTATTTTATAGTTTGCCTGGTCTACAATCCACTTTTGCACATCCTTATTATATTCTTCCAATACATAATCGGTTCCTTGATGTGCAGTTGGCATGACTGGCCTAAATATTGATTGATATTTTGCAAGAACATCCGAAATTCCTTAGGGTATGCAAGTCTGTCTATTTCATCTCATGTTTCTATTAACTGGTAATTAGTATGATTTCTGCAAAACCAAACTGGCATAATAGTCTGCGCCCTTTTTGTATGTAGTTGCATGGTAGTGCACACTGCTTTGCGGAACACCCTAATACCCATCACATGTGGTACAAGACAAGACACAATGAAATCAAATGTCTTGTCAGAAACTTTGCTCGATGAAACCAATGTCATGAAGGACGCAGCTGTTTATCTTCACTATTGTTTTCAAAAATTAACCAGCACTGCCATTACTCAGTCCACAAAATTAAGGAAATTATCATATGACTGATGATGGTCACGACAAGATTTACAGAAGTGAAATGATTTCTATTTCTCTGACATGAAACCTTGTGACTTTGCGAAATCGTCATAGATTAATGCCCAGTATAACTCGGCAATGGCCTTCAACATGTTCATTTCTTTATGACGTAAGCTAGTGCGAAGAAGAACCCAGTCAAACTCTCCCTTTCCCTCTGCGATTACCTTTTTACTGAACCATATGGAAGACCATCACATTAATGATTGCCCATTCCCGTTTTTTAGCTCATATTTGGTTTTATATATAAATACCAAAAAGAGCTTATATGATTTATCTTGTACGTAACATTTAATACCAGCATGTCTGCCTATGGGCCTCAAGACAGCTTTTATTGCCTCTTCACTGCTTCGGTTTACAAATACAGCGGCTTTTTGAGATTTTCTTTCGTTTGCCATCCAAGCACTTCATTTCTAACACTTTTTCTCTTTTTTGGATTGAGGCGTTGATATTCGGAAACCAGGCAAACATTAAACTGGTTCTGTTCTCTCTTTCGTGAGATTTCAATTTCTATATTGTGAGTAGCATGTTTCTGTTGTGTGTCTACCGTTTCTTCAATGAACATTTGCAATGCACCGTCATGCAAAGCCTTCAATTGAGAGTAGGCTCAAATATCCCACGGGCCTCTTCAGAAGGGATTTTTTAAAAATAATTATTGCATGGCTTGAAGTTAACATTCTGTTGCATCTTGCATTCGGGATCCAACAACACAATTATTGTATTAGTTAAAATTTCTAACACTTGCTTGTTTCCATTTCTGCTGTATCTTGTCTTAAACAATCTCTGCTCATTATCAAATGCATATTCTACAAGTCCAGAAGGGGCATGATTTTCTTCAACTTTAAGGTCAGCTAACATGGAAAATACAGTGTCATAACTTCCTCCTGGAATAACATGACCAACTACATCAACAACAGATTCACTTTGACTAAGAGAGTAAACAACAGATTGAACAAGTCTGAGAAAGTCGGTGACGTAATTCAAATTTCTACCACTGTAAATACATTCAGTTGCGACCACTTTTCTTATCATGCTTTTCAACTTAGCGGACCCTGTACCTTCACTTCTTTTTTCACAAAATGCATCAATTGCGGCTGTTATCACAGGATTTTTTCTTCATGATGTCATCAACATTTTGTAACAATTTTTAGGTGTTCTTGTTGGTGTTTTGTCACCGGGCAAAATTACAGAATCTTCATATATGTTGTCATTTTCGAATTGTGCAATCGTCTTGATGGCGGCTATGCGCGTCTCCTGTGTGCTGTATTGGCTTTGCTATTTTTCACGGTGTTTTCTGATAGTATGTTCACAGTCTTTGATGATTCCGATTGGCTTTGGACGGTGTGTTTTAATTGTTCAATCTCGGTCTTTACTAATGTCGAGGGTATAAGATGATTTCTCATTTTGAGGGTAAACTGCTGCTTCCTGACCCTGCCATTTTCTGTGAGACTCAGACTTTCGTGGGCATGAAATTTTGTTGGCGGACCACTTTTTGCTGGGCTTGGGCTTGCATCAACTCCCTTTTCCTTTTCAGGACGGTATATGTAGAATCCTGTAAAATGGAATGTCAACATTCCATTTAGAAACTTCATGATGTACAAAGTTTGTTAATAACAAGGAAACACTATCCTCAAAAGAGAGCATGGACGTAGAGGCGAGCTACCTCCGCCGTCGAGGTTTTTACCTCCATGTTTCCATGTATTAAAGTTCAGCATTCTTTTTTGTCGCGAAAAACGTCAACTGTTACAAGAAACACGTCATTTATAAATACACTTCAACTCACAAACATACTGGTTAATGTTATCCTCATTTTGTGAAACCGGAAGTAAAGAGTGCTCAACAAAACGCGCCTTCCGACAGCGACCATAAACTGCCAACGATCCGTATGTGCTGTTTCATCGCGTTTCTTCGGGGCCAGTGTAACGCAATCTGTGCAAAATTCGGGGCCACGTACTCCCATCCGACGGAAAACCTCCCCTATTTCTGCATGGACGCAGTTGACGAACTTTGTGTTGTATCCGTAAATGTAGTTGTACATGCATCGTGTTCGGTGTAGTGGCACTTATACACAAATCTGCATCAGCCTGCATTTCCTGCATACACAAGGCACAACACCAGCAGAAAGGTGAAACCCTTATTTCAGTTCTTTTGTCGTTGCTGATTTGACATCATTGCTTGTCGGAGTGATTCTTCTGGGATTGAGAGCCATGGCAGTGCAGATCTACACATTTCACTGCATTGCTCCCGTTCGGTTCGACTCAAACTCGTGCAGACAATGCACGGCATTAAAATAAAATACACAGATCTTAGCCAAGGGTTCAAAGATCATTGTCCGAATACAGGCACAAGTTCCTGCGCCAATGAAATATTTCCTTTCACAGCGTTTAAGTTTGGTATAGGGAATTTGTGTTGCTGGAATCCTTTTGTTTGAATAGGACGTTAAAGCTGCTACCTGATTGGCTCAAAGGTCACATAAACACGACGCCTGTCTTAATTGTATATCTCGTGCGCTTTTCCATATTTAGCGATCGGGAGAGTGATCTCGGAGCGAACTGACGAATCCTTCAGTCTAAGTGACTATTGCTCACGATACAAATAAATTGAGCTCGCTCTAACAGAAAGAAAGCTATTAATTTGTGACGTCATCGCCTCTCTCTTACCCAGGACAGTGTAATTGATAGAATTTGACACGTAATTAAATCATGTGACTTGACGTTGACGTTAGTGGCTGAGGCACACACTCTCATTAATTATTGATTAAGCAACGCGTTAAATGTTCTCTGTAAAATGCTTCTTCATTATCTGAAACGAGTGATCAAAACCCTGTTGAATTTTTGAGAACTTCGCGACGATTCCTGTCCAACGGAATAATTTTAGATTATAACATTATAAAATAAAAAAGCTATTGCTGCCCGGCACAATTTCTGAGCCTCAATTGCAAGATAAGTCACGTTCATTCATAATTTGTAATTCCGACCTCCACTTCAGTTAGTATAGTTCCTCTCGCCAAACTCAGGTCAGTTTCTTTCCATTTTGCCTTCCTTTCCCTTCAACTGCATCTCTTGTTTCAAACAGTTACTAATCTTTTAGTTTTAGTAATAACCCGTTCATGTTTTTACTTTTTCCAACGGCTTCAGTTTTTGTGTATTCGCTCACTGTAGTTACAGTTTTCATTAGTGTTGTAATTTTCATTTGATTTCGATTCAATCCTCAGTTTACCTTTTACCCTTTTTATTTTGTACGTCATTTATCAACCCGATTCTAACTTTTTATGTGCTCACTTTGTCTGCTTTTACCCTGAAACAGGCAACTTGTGTGTTGCCAAAAACGTCAGTATATTACAAATAAAGATCATAATAAGAAGACAAAGAGTTTAACTGCCTCCTTTATCCACTTACATTTGTATCTTTTCCATAATCATGGTGTGTCCCCACACTCTGCGTTTAGTTTCTATGGTTGTAGTTGGACGGACTCTTTTATGAACACTCCACGTAATAATCTTGAACAAGGAAATTCTAACAGTTAAGTCTTCATTTGATGTTTGACTGGCGATTGTGACATTTCAAGGGAAAAAGTAACAATTGGTAAAACTTTCATTTGTATTTCTCGTTTGAGGAACACGAGACTTCTTATTGAAAACAGAACAGAAAGAAATCATTGAAAATATGTTTAAAGTTGATAGATCTCTAGGAAAGTGAATAATCAGACATTGGCGAGCCAGTCAAGCAAAATGCACTGTTCTGTCAATCTAATGGGGAAGTGTTGTCCCCATAGACTTAATGCATCCAATATTTTAGAAATAAAAAAAATACCACACCCATCATCAGAAAATCATCTCAACCCTTTAATGCATTTTATGGCAACCATGCTGGTTTGGCTCACAGCTCTCGATCAATTTACTCCCTAATTGGAATTCGGCATATGGTAGGAGCGAGACGAGCGATTCCAAGCTACGTTCCTGTTTATTTCCGTTCCAATCGATCTTAACATCTGCGGAAGTAAAACACGCTAATAGTCGTGACTCGAAATCTGCTTTCGTCGAAAGCAGCGTTATGAATGGTTTTGAGAAGCGTTTGTTGGCATTTCGCCGCAGGCAAGACACGTTTGTGGGAATGAACAGACACAACTGTAACATCGTGAATATGAAAAAAAACCCATTCTGTATTTGATTTGTGATGTTAGACGGTATAAGTTTTACTGAAACATACAGTCTAACAACTTGCTATTTTCGCTCCTTTCCTAACAGTAATCAGAACTGACAGTAATGTCCTTTACATCTACTCCGTCATGTGCCATCAGTTTTGAACGATTGGGGGCGCTTGTCTAGTGATACAATTGAACAAACGAACGCGTTCGAAGTTTATTGAAAAAAGAAGGAAGACAAAATAAATTTGATCATTGCTATCAATTAGTTTTTTGGTAGCATTGGTCAATTGATAGAGCGGTAGTTACCGAAGATTGCAAGTCATCTCGCCAATCTAATGGGGTAATTAGCTTTCAGTTTAGTGAGAACACGATGAAGTACTGATTAGTTTTGAAAAGATTAATTTTTACAACAACATTATACAACGATACGGATCGATGATTGAATGGATGGATGTCTGTGGAATATGACCAGGTCTGAGAAAGCAGTCGGGAGATTAAGTCGTCTAATACTATATATGACTACCTTTTTCTGTACTAATATAATAGACAGTAGCTAATACAGTGAAGCATAACACTAGGGTGAGAGACCGTACATAAAGTCCAGTGACGTGAAGTGTGTCTGTTGATGGTGGAAAATGTCTATGATTTGGGGAAGGCGAGGTTCCCGTAGATAAAGAATTTGGCGGGAAAAGTGTCTATGAGTCACGAGAAAGACACATGATGGATTAGACATATTGTATTAGCAGATGAATCTCTGGTGGTAAAATAAACAGTGATAGGAAGCGGTGCCTCAAAGCTTAGTCTTAGAAGGAATGCTATCTGAGTATAGAGTAAGACACTGTACTAATAATGACGTAATACAAGAATATATTTCCTAACAGGATGGTTGGATTGATGGATGGATGTATACATGCGTGTACTATTTATTTATATATTTACCCGCCTGTTTATTTATTAGTATTTGTTTATTTTATTTACCCCTTTCAGAATGCTAATGATATGATTAGTAACTCATTAAACCTGCGTGGTGATTGGCAACCATAGGGAAAATAACCTTGACCATGGTTTCAATATGCATGGAAAGACTGCATTAGAAAAGGGGTCATTGTGAAGTGTATTGACGATATTCACTTGAAAGTGGTTAAGCATCAACTAAATGTTCGGGGTATGATACCTCATTGAGACTAAAAAAACTCATTTGTCAGACGACAAGGGATAACGATCCTGTAAAACCATTCTCGACTCTTATTCTGAGAACCAGTTACATTTAAAATGCGCTCCTTTCATCGGGTTTGTGTACTTGCCGTTATCTTGCGCGACCTGACCTCCTTGCAGTTTTGTTATGGTTACGCGTCATTAGATCTAGCATCGTCTCCAGTAGCTGCTAGATGAAAAACGTAGATACTATGGACGATAATTGAAAATATCTAGCACAGAGAATAACGGTATGGTGTTGCGACTTCGTTATTAATTTCCTTGCCTGACACATGGCGTGAAACTTATTGCCAGGACGTTTTGGCGCTATGCAACACGGGGAGTATTCTGACATGTTTGAATGCAGATGATATGCCGTGAATGTGTCACTCAGTGTCTTCAGACAATAATCTCATCCATATTGGCTGCCAGAATTTTCAAGGCAAACGAGTTCAGCATTCATACAACGGGCAATTACTTCGTCTGACATTCTCTCTCTCTCTCTCTCTCTCTCTCTCTCTCTCTCTCTCTCTCTCTCTCTCTCTCTCTCTCTCTCTCTCTCTCTCTCTCTCTCTCTCTCTCTCTCTCTCTCTCTCTCTCAGACATACTGTAGCTTGAATGATTTATTAGCGGGAAGACATCTTTGGTGGGTCGTTCATCTAACTAATGGCAAACTTGAATAGAAAACATAATATTGTGTATGAAAGAACAACACAACATTACCTGTGTGATCAGGATAATAACCGCTGACAGTCACTGTGATCTTTCCTTATTGATGTGTGAACTTCCAACATTTGACCTTTACACACATAATCTTTAATCGATCATTTTGGCAGGCTGTTTACTCTTTGAGTATCAGAGACCAACGCGCCAAATGACAGCTGTGGTGTTGTAAAGCCATTGATTAGATGTATCAAAACATCTCTGCGACATGAAAAAATAATGAAGAAATAATTTATTATCTTTCTACCCCTTACACATTCAAACATCTTTCGAAAAAAAATTGTTTCGAGTAGTATAAACGTTCCACCTCATAAGTTGGTAATTAAGAAAAAAATTGCAAACTTTGTAGCGATTTGGGTTTCTTCATTGCGAATGTCAAAGATCGAGCGTTAATAGCAAATCCACGTCCCGTATATGGTGAAGCAATTGCTTCACAGTATGGGCAAATTTTAAAAGCTTAAGTTGGGTGGAACTTTTAAAGGTACACTCGGGGGGAAAGTTACATAAATGTACCGAAAATCATCACGGTTTAGTTGTTTTTAAAGAATAAAGGTGCTCACATTGACAAATACACTGTTTAACGTACATCGGATAGTTCGCGAACGAGGTTGTCCACCTCGTCAAATCGGTGTCATATTGTCATGCATTCACTCGGTTGTTAGAAGAACCAAACTAAATAACCGAAGTAAGGCCAAAAAAATTAAAAGTTTGATTCTCATCCTAGACATATTGCAAAAATGATGCGGTGACGCAGGTTTTCTTTTCATTTGTTTTATTCTTCAACCAACAAGAATGCGCAAAAAACATGAAAACAGCAATGGAATGCAGGCAGAGATAAATGCACAGCAGTGTTTTGCTTTAGTATTTTGTATAGCAACAGTTCTGTGGTTTGACTTTTAGTGCAGCAATGCACAGTTTTGACAGCTTAATATAAAGTGACATATGTGTACAGTTCTGACTAGAATGTTAGTGTCAGTTATTTTGTTTGCAGTTTTGTTTAATACAGCACTGTGTTATGCACTATCGTAACGGTTGCATATTTTTGCATTTTTTCATTTTATATCCTCATGAGCACAAAAAGATTGACGCAGCAGGTCTTAATTGATGCGCGAGGATGAGAAACAAACTTTTAATTTTCCTTGGCCAAAACGTGTGTCAAACGTTAAACTTCAATGCTAGGTTAATAGCCACTCAACGTACCATAGGTGCAGCACTATTGTGGCTATCCAATTGTTTCGTTTATTGTAGCCGATACTGGATTGTTTTAATTCTTAGAGGATATTATTTAACTTTTTAACATCAATATACTTTTATATCTGAAGCAATTAGTAAACAGTTCATAATGTATGATTTATTATTACGCATAATCTTAATAATAAGCTGTTCTGACTCAGTTATATCAGATTTATTTTTGCCTGAAAATCAACTATTATCCCAATTTCTCTTTCTTGCTTATTCGGCAAGAAGGTCTGTTTGTGCCTGTGTGTCTGTGCGTTGACGTCCGCGGTATAATTGTACCTTGAAGGTGTAATTAAATATCTATGTTCTGGCATGTTTGAATATATGGCTTATGTTTGTCAGTTATTTTTCTCTGTAGATTTATCGTTTATCATCCTAAACGCACATCTGCCTGTTTACGGATTCGCTATGAGGTACACGCAATCCAGAAGGACCTAACTATCACGAGTCTACGAGAATTTTAGAAGTCTTTTGTGTTCCGACGCTTGTTTCTGGAGCATGTGAATGCTTATCCCAACGCACGTCACGCTTTGCAATTTACTCAACTAAAACACTACCTTTTCACTTGTCTCTCGATCGATCTCGATCTCGAGCTTCCTTGTCGTTGGCGACAGTTTGTGGTCGCCAAGCCTGCAATTAAGGGAATCAAATACCGTGGTAAAGTAAGACACGGTCTGTCTCCACGCAATTTATAACCATAATCTACCTGGGTAATTATTCAACAAGTTGTCGCGAATGGTGACTTGAAGCACAGTAGTGTCGTCCGTTGACCGTGATGCTGCTAAGGAGAATGAACTCTTCCGAGGAAGTACAGACAGACTTAAGAGAAAAAAACTTCCATTGCTATTCTCCCAGGCTTTATCGAATACTGTTTCTTGGTCATCCGCTGTCACAGGCGTTTACACGTAACCAGCGTCGCCACAGTTTAAGCTTAAAGCTGTTCATTCTTTCTCGAGAACATGTTCTCTAGAATACAACTTACATGACTTTCAAGGCGAATGGACAATACGAATAAAATAGTAACGGAGAAATAGAAAAATAAAACTGTTACATTGTAAGTAAAGAGTAAATGAACAGAAGTCTCAGGGTGTAGACAATAGGTAAAAGGAATGCATGAAACAATTATGTCTAAAATGCCAGCGGCTTTCAAAATAAACATATAATAAACATATATTCCGTATATAGAGAGTCGATTGACCCTTTCATTGATTGAAATACGGTCTGCATTCAACACTATCTTTGCAATTGATCACGATTTATAGGAGGTGTACAGTATTTGTGAATGTGCTTATTGCTAAAAAATACAGTATGCCCATAAATGAACAGTTTGTAGTCAACTAGATGGATAGATAGTGGATAGACAGAAAGACAAACAGACAGACAGACAGACAGACATACCGATAGCTAGATAGCTAGATAGCTAAATAGATAGATAGATAGATAGATAGATAGATAGATAGATAGATAGATAGATAGATAGATAGATAGATAGATAGATAGATAGATAGATAGATAGATAGATAGATAGATAGATGGATGGATGGATGGATGGATGGATGGATGGATGGATGGATGGATGGATGGATGGATGGATGGATGGACGGACGGATGGACGGACGGACGGACGGACGGACGGACGGACGGATGGATGGATGGATGGATGGATGGATGGATAGATGGATAGATAGATAGATAGATAGATAGATAGATAGATAGATAGATAGATAGATAGATAGATAGATAGATAGATAGATAGATAGATAGATAGATAGATAGATAGATAGATAAAGAGAGAGATAAAGAGAGAGATAGATAGATAGAAATAGAGGGTACATCAATATCTGGACAGGAGTGCTCAAGCGGAGGCCATGAAAATAAAAGTTGCCTTACTGGAGATAATGAATTCCTTGAGGTATTTGTGAATCGATTTTCTCTTGTTACAAAGATCGATGGGCAACCTTTGATATTTTCTGATTATCACGCTCAGAATGTATGTTATCTCTACAATTTGGTATTTCTATTACATTTCAACTTATAAAATAAACCCTTGTATTGGATATTATTTACGTTTTATGAGAGAGGGAGAGAGAGATGTCCTTGTCTCTACATTCTAATTATCTTGGCCGTTCATTATTTGCTTACATCACCGTCCCTCGTGCTTACATCCACATCTATCAGACAAGGTGTTGTGCTCATGATTAATATCCTTTTTTGTCTTTTTCTTGGAAGAAGACGGCAGACCGCGGGGGCGTTTTGAGCAGAGCGCTAATGGAAACACCTCCCGTAGACGGCCTAGAATGGTTGCCGTGGTGTAAATCACGATAATTACCAATCCCCGTTTTCCATTTCCTTCTCGGTCACACGTCGTGCATTTTGAAGCCCGCCAGCTTTTCCCTCGCAGACACTTAAACGCATATTTATGTCGACTGCATTCTGCTGAGATATCACATTTCCTGAGAACGTAAGCGGAGCGGCAGCTCGCCGGATAAACATCGCATTACATGCTGCGCTTACGAAGAAGCAGAGGGTAGGCAAACAGTCGGTTGTTAAATTTTGGTATATCTTTGGCCGATCCTCGCCGTGATGCTGATTGTTTTAACGCTTTGTGCGGTCTACCATCGAAAAGGTTTTGCTCTGTGCGAAGTTTGATTTATGAACGATGATATGGGTTGCCTTCTATTCAGGAGTTCAGATCGTCTCTCCTACAGGTGTATCAAAATGTGAGTATTACTTACTTTCATAATGCGTCTCTTTATCTTTCCAATGAATACCACAAACAAACTCTAATGACGACGCACATGTAGCTCTCTAGACAAGTGGACATCACATGGTTGTTTGTAATGAAAAATGTTCAACTCTTACTGAAATAAGCAGTCACACATATATACACACATACAAATACAATGATAATACATATAAATATGCAGCAATTTAATGTCAACATTTCTCGTAGGCTGGTTAACATATACATAGTGATAATCACCATAGATCTCACGAGCGCCTGATATACAATGATCTAAAATGCAAGAATTAGTCAAACAGATAGATACGACGAAATATTTCATAGTCAGTCGGTCACCAAGTATTTAGGTCAAATCACGCTGTTATAAGAGCCTTTGAACATCAACCAGCCCCGAAGCGAAAGAAGGTTGAAGAGTTCGAGATAGATATATTGCGGTTGTCGTCGCCTTGCAAGGAGGGTTAAAACGTTCTTTTCACGTCCTCACTCCATTTGCCTTTATGCAAAGACAATCTGCAGAATCACGACCATGAGCTAAATATAACTTTCGCACGACAGTAACAAAATGGACTAAATCATACACTGTGCCACATGGTAATATTTAACATATATGGTAGAACTAACCATATCAGGGATACAATTATTGTCGCATTCCACAGCTTTCAGGTCGAGATGAGTATTTTGGGTGCTGAAAACCAGCCTTTGAATGGAGAAATCTCCTAGAACTGTGTGGATATTATATTTTCAACTTGTTCCTAGGTACTCAGAATCGCTAAAATGTTGAAGTTTTACTGCGCTTGCTCTACCAGTGAATAATATGCCAATATAAATTATATGTACTGCTAGAAATTCAACAGCAGATAATGTAATGTCATATTGTACATATCTAATTTCGACTTTTATGATAATATCTACACAACAAACGCGGTTTTTGTTTACATGATTAGAGTGAAGTATTTTTTGTGGTCAATACTAACAACAAATTAAATGTTCCCGACAAGGCTACACCAAAGAAAGGTCGCAAGAGCATCAATACAGGCACAGTGGTCTATGCGAGAAAAACTAGAACGAGAGAGAAACCCTTTTCGACATGCTTGTGAAATCACGCCTCAAAACACTATCAAGGACGCCAATTTTTGATAAATTATGCCATTATTCCTCCAGTGCATTATATGGATTTATAGCTCCATTAAGAACGAGCTTGTTTATGAAACGACCAATTGCATTCGTTCTCCGAATGATTGCAGGCTTGTATTTTACGGGAGACTCAAGGGCTTAGAAGAAGGAGTACCTTATTGATTATTCAAGAACGGGACAAATAACAAACCTTTGCTTTTACAGAGAGTTTTTCTTTAATGAGCAAGTTTGACATAATTAATTGATAAAATTGCACAAGTATACCGCAGTTTCTCATCCTCAAGGGAGCCCTCTTCTCTTTTGTAATAGGTCATAGGTCACAAAAATGTGACTTGCCGACCCAAGGAATT